>NC_057791.1:24995542-25158042 GCF_014905175.1 Aphidius gifuensis | reverse complement strand
GTAATGTTGTTGTTTCACATTGTATTTGTTTAATATAATCAACAGCTGAATCAATACGCCAATTTGTTATTTTAAGTGCCCTCAGGCTTATATCCTCTGCATAGCCCATTCCAATTAATTGACAAAGTACTTGACGTTGTTCTGGTTTATCAATTAATGATGCAGATGTACAAGATAAACTACTTAATCCAGATGCTGAACTAACACCACTTGTTGTTGATAATGTTGATATTGTACTTGCTGCACTTGATCCAACTTCACCAGCACCTCCGATATTTGCAAATGGAAGAAGTGAATTACGTATTTGAGCTAATGCTTTTTGACGATAAGTGCGACTGTTTGCCTTTATTGTAGTGGGTGGATTCATAGTTGCCCATGCTAGGCCCTCTGGGACCTAGCTCCAATCCACCAGCAGCATTAATCTACCTGTAATATTTTTATTATTATATATATATCTTGGAGGATTTAAATAATAACAAACAACAACAACAACAACAACAACAACAACAATATTGACTTATGTCAAGTTGGTAATTGAACATTCAGCACAAATTGACTTTCTTTAATTGAGACAATATTCATTTATATATATACCTATAAAAAATATTTTCTTTTGTTTCAATTGCACACAAAAAATAAAATAAAAGGAAAATTAAAAAAAAAAAAAAAAACAGCTTTATTTGAAGAGTTAATTTATGTCTCAGGAAGACATTTGATTCAACAGGTCTTGTTGTGGGCTCTGTAAACATAAATTGATCAATTGACAAATTCCAGTGTGTGTCACTCACATCTTGTCGTCATTAAATAAAGTGAGAAAGAACGAGACAAATACATTTTTCATTAAAAACCAACTAAAAATATTATTACAGTACCTACATATATTGCAATTTGACAAAATAAACAAATATTGTTGTTGTTGTTGTTGTTGTTGTTATTATTAAAATATAAATAAATAAATAACAAATTAATAATTCAATATCAATAGGTATATAAATTTTATTGTTAAAATTGAATAAATAAATGAATAATACATACAAATAGAGGTAATATCACCAGTTGCTGCCCCAGAAAATCCAATAGAGCCAAAGTCAGAGGCTGGTGAATGTATATACATATGTATGTTATGTATATATGTGCATATAGGTATATATTATTTTCACTTGGAGAGAAAACAGAACTTAACCTATTCACGTGTTTTATTAAATGACAGAATTGTGTCGTATCACTGTCAACACTTGTCACACACAATATTGTCAAATTAAATTTAATAAACAATATAAATACTCAAATTTAATAAAAACATTTGTTTTAATATCAACAATTCTGTGTTAATGTTAATTTTAATGTTGATGATAATGATGATGAAGATGTTGATGATGATGTTGATGATGTTTATGATGATGATAGAGATGAGGGGTAAAGTGTAAGGGGTATTTTTCTTTAAAGCAAACTTAAATTTTTGTGATGCACAATTAACATGATGATGATGATGAAGATGATGATGATGATGATGATGGTATATGTATGTATGTGTGTGATAAATAAATGTTGATTCCAACCAACAACCATATTATCTTTTCACAATTGAACATATCATTTTTTTTTTATTTACATAAATATAAATTCACTAGTATAGGTATATTCTAAATTTTTAATAATATTTATAAAATATTATAATTTTTAAAATTTCAATATTTATAAATAATATATATTAATTATACTATATAAACAACAAAGAAATTACGGCCGTAAATTACTAAAGTTACTGGCAGCCATTTTGAAGTGCCACATTCCTATACCGACTTGACACTCTTTTTCGTAATTTACGGTGGGCATGATACTTACTTACTCACTCTTCTCTCATCCGACAACCACCACAATATCCACAACAACCCACAATATCCACCACACTACCACAATACCACATCATACGACAACAAGAAAAATCAAATGGTATATTTTATTTTTTACTTGTTATTTATTCATTTATTAATTTTTTTATATTATAGATATACATTATATTTTTTTATTTTGATTATTATTTTTATTTTTTTTGCTGATCTTTGCATTGCTTTGCATCGAAAGAATTCAATTTTCTCTTATTTACAATGAAAAACTTCAACACATGGAAACACACCTCTCCCTCTCTCTCTCTTTCTCTTTATTACTCATATACGTTTTATTTGTTTGAATGTATCAAACATTCCACTTTATTTATATGTTATAATATTCATAATAAAAAATAGTATTTCGAAAAATAAATTAAATAATAATATGATATATTTTTGGATAATGTTTTATTTACCTGAGACAACTAGATATAAACATGTAACATAAAAATTTATCATTAGCTTCATACACTCCACTTGAATTATTTTAAATTAAAATTATATATAAAATACTGTTTAATCTAGTTAAATTAATTAGAAAAAGAATACACACTCCCGTAAATCAAACAAACCAACTTGAATAATAATAATAATAATAACAACAATGGCTTTTGTTTTTTCTTTTTGTTAATTATTATTATTATTATTATTTTAAAATTTCATATTTATTTTGTAAGTAACACTTGATGATGATTTCATCGAATAATAATCAATATCAACTGATTGACCCAATTTTTTGTTGGGTCCTTGTTGTTTGTTATTTTTTACCAGGTTTAATATTTTTACGTGGTGGTGCACCCCATCTCAATGCATCTTTATCAACACATAATCTTGGTCTTTTAAATTGATTACTTTTAATATGTTCTTCAACGGCTTTTGGTGTAACACAAATGACATGTTGACCTTTCCAATATTTTATCATATTCATACTTTGTAATGTTGATATAATATCTGTCTGTGAAATACTAGACATTTGACTGAAAAAAAATAATTGACATTATTTTTAAAACATTTTATTTAAATGATTTAAAAATATTACCTTAAATCTTTGATGCTTGTTGTACCCATTGAATTACGAAGAATTTCCAACAATACCCAACTCCAATAGCTACGATATGATAATTTTCCAAGATCACTCAATGGTTTTTCTGGACTTCCTACTGTTTGTTCAATTTTACTTAATTCATAACTAAATGCAATTAACAACTTGCCATATCCTTGTCTTTGAAATGGTGGTAGTGTCAATATACAAGCAACATTATTACCATCTGGTGATTCTTTTTCTTTTGAAAAATAACCAACAAGATGTGCTCCATGTTTATCAACTTCACATAATATATAAAATAAAAATGGTTCAACATCAAAATACAATGTTTTATGATCTAAAAATAACTTTGCAAGTAAACATAAATTTTGACAATATATTTTATGTTCTCTTCCATCAACTTCCCATATACTAAGTGTTCCTTTTCTATATATTTCTTTACCAACTGGTTGTCTATGTGTACATTCACTCTGTAAATTATTTATTAATAATTATTTATTTTTATTTATAATTTATTGAATTATATTTTTTATATAATTACCATGTGATAACGATAAGTTTTTTCTAAACGCATATATTTTAAACAATATTCACAAATCCATAGCTTTGATTGTTTACCATATTCTTCTGGATATGGACTAAAATACCATGTGTCTATTTCATATTTTCCAATTTGTATTTTATCAATATATTTTACTTTTGTTATTGTTTCATGTTCTTTTTCAAGTGCTGCTGTTGTTGGATCCATTTCTGCATATGTCTAAAATAATAATTTAATTAACATTTTATAATTGTCAATTATCAATACATAGTAAAATTTAATATTAAAATAACCTTTTGAATATGATTAATTTCATCGTGTCTTCGTTTTTGATTTCTTGTTATTTTTCTGTCTGATGAATCAGCTAATAAATCACTTGCTGGATTTAATTCACTAGTTTTCCAGGTACGATCACTCATGTCAAATCTACTTGACATAATTCTATCTCTTGGTACCCATTCATCAAGTCTTCTGTTGTATCCTTCATAATGAACATAGTACTCATAATGACCTTCAACCTCATTAAAACGTGTTTGAATTATTTCTGCTGGATCTGTAATTAATTTAAATTAATTAATTACTCAATTAAAATTATTTATATGCAATAAACAAATAAATAAACAAAGATTGCCAAATGTTTATGTTTATGTTTGTTTATATTTATAAATTTGAGCATGTGTGTAATGATGATTGATGACAGACACACTCGTGTGTAAAATGTAAATTGTGGAATAATCACACGAGTTGTTCAGTCGTTGGCGACGATGAATAATGTAAATTCGACTTACGCCAAGAATCATCAGATCGTCTGACCAAATAATGTTCACCAATTTCCAGGGGCATTTCTTCAAGGCTATCTGCATCATCTCCTGAGCCTTTGCCTCCATTTGTTATTATATTTTCACGTTTTTCTTGTTTAACCATTGTATCTTTTTGACACAAAACTGAACTGTCTTTATTCCTCGACTCGGTATCCGCCATTTTATATCTATCATTATCATTATTGCTATTATTATTATTATTGCACATATATTTAGCGCACACACACAAACAATTCCGCCATGACACCTGCAAAAAATTTGAATTTTCATCAAAACAAAAAAAGCAAAAGGCAAAATGACAACACCTGCAAATTAAATAATAATTGAATAACAATAATTATGAATTTCTTTAGATATATTTAATTTAATAATTATTTATTATTATTATTATTATTATATAAATACTTTTCGGGAAATATTTTTTTTTTATTTTGTAAAAATGTTTATGAAAAGAGACTTACATTTTTCAATCAATTTACATATTTTTTTTTTTAATAATTAAAATTGAAAAAAAGATGATAAATTTATAAATTAACAATATAGTAATAATAATAAAAAAAAAAAAAAAATAATACTATCCAGCAATTAAATAATTTCACGATAAATAATAATTTGTTTTGTATTTATGATGATGTTGTTTTTGATATTTTGGCTGGACAGTTGATGCCTCGGATCAAGATGTTATTTTTTCTCCCAATGGTTGTGGTCTAAAATTATTATATTCCATTCTTTTTTGATGTTGTTCATATAATCTACGTTCACGTTCACGTCTTCGTTGTTCTCTCAATTCATGAGTTGGATCACAAAATTCTTCAGATGTTTCTTCTTCCCAGCCAACAGCATTGTCATCCCAAACTTCAAGATCTTTCTGTTAAATTAATCATATTATTATTTATTTATTAGATAGCAACAATTATGAAAAATACTAAAATTGTCAATTGATACAAACTGTTGGAAGTCTTTCAGCAGCAACAGCAAATTTGGATAAATTCATTGATGATTCATCTGACGATGTTGATGATGTCAAAAGAATTTTTTTTTGTTTAGTAATTCTAGGTGTCATGTCCTGCGTGTAAATAAATAAATATAAATATAATTTTCCATAAGATTAATTAGACAATAACAATAATAATAATTTATTACCTGAAAATAATTAACTTGTGGTTCATCAGCATCATTTGGTGATCTGGCAATTTGTTGTCTGTATTGTTCAATTTTACTCTGAACAATATTAACAGGTTTATTATTAGGAACAACGACAATTGAATTGTCATCCCATTGATCCCAATTTTCTTGTTCCTAAAATATATAATAATCAATTGTCTGTCTGCTTTTTTTTTACATAAACAATTTTTTAGAATAAAAACTTACAATTTTATTGTTGTTGACAGTGTTGGGTACAACTCCAACAGCTGAAAGTGGAACTGAATCACATGATGATCTTCGTCTTCTTCTTAGACAACATAAAGCACGTCTAAAAACACCCATTATAATAACAACAAGTGCTTTTAATCTATTAATCAAAAATTCCAGTGCCATTATTATAAATTAATATATTTTGGAGCAATAACCAAAGATAGATTATGACAAGACAATTTATTTTTTTTTCTACGTGGCTAGATGAAGATGCCGGCAAATTTTTTTATATAACAATAAATCACTCAACACATTTACATTCACACATATCCAATTTAACTAATTAATTAAATAATTAACATGTTTAATTATTTTGGAATAGAGACATGTTTTAGATGATTGTGTCTTAATAATATTTGGAAGTTGACTGAATCAATGGTTTGTTGTTGTGGTAATACAGAAAGAGAAAAAAAAAAAAAAAAGATCAAGTCTCTCTCTTGCTCTCTCTCATCTAAGAGTTCCATTGTAGTGGCGCTCATGTTGATATGTTCAATAAAAAAAGAGATAGAGAGACTTTAAATAATCATATGTTTTTGTGATCATTGTTGAAATTGTTAAAGGTGGATGATAAATTATAAATAAATACACAGACAAAATAAAACAATTTGACAATGTTGACACGACAATTGTTGTTGAAAGGACGATTACCAAGATTAGTAATATCAAAATTATATGATGGACGTTGTTATGCATCAAAAGCAAATCCATCAGCATCAACAGAATTAGATATTGAAAGTATTATTCCAAAAGAAGTTAGGTTACCATCACATAAACCGAAACAACATCAACGTGAACCATTTGCTAAAAATTTATTTATGGGTAGATATGATACTGAAATATGTGCATTTCCTGAACCACAAACAAATGACAGACATCGTGAATTTTTTGAATGGTTAAAACCCATTGAAGATTATGTTGATACAATTGATATGAAAAAAATTGATGAAGCTGCTGAAATACCAGCTGATATTATTGAAAATATGAAACAATTAGATGTATTACGTGCTGCAATACCAGTAGAATATAATGGTCTTGATTTAAATAACAGTGAGTATACAAAACTTGTTGAAACATTTTCCAAGGTACCAGTATTAGGTGCATATCTTGTTAAACGCATAATGGCAATTGATTATATTATTAAATTTGCATCTGAAGAATTACAAGCACGTTATTTACCAAAAATAGCAAATGGTGAATTATTTCCAACACTTTGTATAAATGAAGATGAAAAAGGTAGTGATGATGCACCAATTGTAGCAAAAGCCATAATGTCAAATTGTGAAAATTTTTGGCATTTAAAAGGTACAAAATGTCTTGTAGCAGATGCTAAAAAATCAAATTTATTTATTGTTCTTGTTGAGTGTTCAGAAAATAATAGTGATTCATCATTTAGACCAGAAGAAACAACAACAGCATTTATTGTTGAAAAAGAATTTGGTAATATTAGTATTGATGAACCAGTTGATACTGTTGGTCTTCGTGGTCTTGATTTATGTAATATTCATTTTAATGATACAGTTGTACCAAAAGATAATATGATTGGTGAAATTGGTACAGCTGCTAAAGCATTTGCTGAAATATTTAGTGAAGGTAAACATTATATTGGTGCACAAACAATTGGTCTATCAAAATCATTTCTCAAAGCAATGATTAAAAATTTAAAAAATAGCAAAGATTTTAATACCCTAAAATTTCAAAATGATACTATACAAGATGCTGTCAGTAGAATGGTATGTTCAATATATGGAATGGAAAGTGTTACGTATTTAACATGTGGATTGATGGATACATATGCTGATCAAGATTGTATTTTAGAAAGATGTATCACTGAGACATACTGTGCTGATCAATGTATACAATCAATATTAAATAGTATGCAAGTACTTGGTATTGAGGGTCATACAAAAACCAATGAATTTCAACAATATTTTCGTGATGCAATATGCTTGACAACATTCAATGGACCAATAACAAGTACAAAAACTTTAATATCATTATTGGGTCTTCAACATACTGGCAAAGCAATTGGTGAAGAAATTAAAGTAAAACGTAATCTCTGGAATTTTCCATCAAAAGCATTCAAGCTATGGTTGTCATTTGAGAAAAAAGAAAAATTACATATAGCTGATAATTTACATCCATCACTTGAGCTATATGCAAATTTACTTGAAGAAGGAATATTTAATTTTAAACAATGTGTTACTAATTTAGCATGGCGTGATGGTATGCAACTACTTGAAAGACCAGTTACACTAAGAAGAATGACTGATACAGCAACATATTTGTATGTTATGGCTTCTGTTGTTGCACGTTCATCAAGATCATATTGTCTAGGTATGAGAGAATCAGAAATGGAAGTTAGAATATCACAAATATTTGCATTTATTATTCATGAAAAATATTCGGAATTGATGAGACAACTTGATAATGGTGAATGGATTAATGGTGATTCATTAATGAAAGATGTATCTGATGGATGCTTTGAAACTAATGATTTTTATCCAGCTCATCCATTAGCAAGAAATTTTTAAATCAATCAATCATCAACATCATGAACAACAATATATATAAAAATATTTAAAAATGTACAGACTTTACTGCATTCAATAAAAAAAAATAAAAAAATAATAAAAACATTTATTTGTTTATTTAATTAATTTATTTTTTTTACACTAAATTGGAAGAATTTATCAAAAACAATTATACATGTTAATATTATTTATCAAGACATTGAATTTTAATTATCTGTTTTTTTTTTTTTTTCATTATTGACTTTGATTTTCAAACTCTAGAATATCTCACAACCTTCATTACATTTTAATAGTAAATAGATAAATAAATGAATTATTGAGCGGACGGATATCTACAACAACAACAGCAACAATTAATTAATCAGTTAAAATTTATTTACTTCTACTTGTTGGACAACATTGATGATATATTTTTTATAATTTTTCAGCTTGAAGAAATACTAATTCTTCTTTGTATTTATCACCAAGTGACCAACAACTTTTTGAACATGTCAATATAAGAACAGTGCCAAATTCTAATTGAAAATCATTATGATTTTTTAATTTTAATTTTGGAATAATTGTTGGAAGTATTTGAAGTTCAAATATTCTATCATGACCACAATATTTACATGATCCAATTGGCATGGGAAGTTGACTCAACAGTAGAGGAGCTGAATCATCTCGACAGTATCTAAACAAGAATAATTAAATTAAATTAAATTGATAAAAAAAAAATTAAAATAAATAATTTACCTCAGTAATTGTCCAGGATTCATTTTAATACGTTCAACAAAATTATGAAACATTTCATCACCATGCTTTGGTATACTTTTTTCATATTTTTCTGAATGTTTAATTTCAAATCCCATGGAAGATTGTGAAGATGATTTCATATTTAGCTCTTGATCAACATGTTGATATTTACGAATTAAATCATGAACATGTTGTGATATATTATTTGACAATTCTTCTTCTTCTTCTACTTGTTCTTCATCAACAATCATAAATATTTCATTGAATGTAAGATCAGTGTGTGATTTACTCCCATGATGTTTAAATACATTTGTACTAACTTGTTGCATAAGATCAATTAAATTACATTGTGGTTGTGTTGGTGTATCAATAAAAACAGTTTCACTCTCTTCATATTCAATTTCAGCTGATGCTTCAAGTGACTTAATACATTTAACAGGTCCATCACAAACTGGTGATTCTATACTTGTTACACTATTTGTATTTGAATCATCATTGAAACACATGTTTGTTAAATCATCAGTTAATTCATCCTCAGCAATATTATTATTATCACATGATTTTGTATCTAAATTTATTGTTTCATTATTGATATTATTATTATTATTATTATTGGTGTTGTTGTTGGTGTTGATGTTGTTGCTGGTATTGTCATCTGATGTATTTTCATCAATATCCCAATCATCAGCTGATGATAGCCATGTTGTTGCTGATGATAATGATGTTGTAAAACTTGGTGATATTGTGCCAGTTTTATTAATTAATTTATCTTCCAATGATTGTACTCTTAAACAGGTCCAACTCTCATGTTGATTCCAACAACTTGGATTGATACAAGCAAATACATAAAGATTTCTGTGATACATTGAATTATCAAGTGGAGCATATATTTGGACAGCTAGTAATTGATGTAAACCACAGAGTTTACAGATTGGTGATGGAAGAGAAACATTTTTACTGGATAAATTCTGTAATTAATAAATTATTTATTTATTTATTTAATTTCATTTAGTTATAATAATAAAAATATTTATGTTGTTATTTTAACTTACTGGTTTTCCACCAATTTTATTTGTTTTAAATGTAACTGATGAACGATATTTGTCAGTAACAAAACCATCTTCATAGCCAAGATAAACTTTGGATTTAGATTTACAAGCCATTTATAATTTTATTGTTGTAATTATCAGCTGGATACATAAATAATTAATCAAATACGTCAGATGACTTGAATGTGTGTGCTTTTATTGATCACGTTTATTTAAATGATTCAATTTAATAATTATTCAACTCCAATAATGTAATATCAACTGATTGTTCTTATAATTTTATACAATTTGTAAAACTTTATTTTTTTTTCATCAGTAAATAAATTGAACCTGTTCAAACTTCAAACCTGATAGTTGTTACCTGGGTTCAATAATAAAAAAATAGAGCTTACATGTGCTTACATATGTACACATATGTACATGTGTGTGTATATTTATCTTTTTTTTTTGTGGAGACCGCCATATTTAATTTGTAGACTGGTTGTACTATTTTTTTAACAGATGGTGCTAAAGATATGGTCATGTGATCAACAAGAGAGTGAGAGAGAGAAAAATTGAAGTATTTGAAAGTGATACACATCTATTTTTTTTTTTTGTTTGTCAAGAGAAAAAAAAATTAACATTATATAGAAATACTTTTCATTAATATTTAATTCTATCAAGAAAAACAATTTTTATTTTATCATATTTCATTTGTGCTTTTAATTAATTGTGAATTAATTATTACATTGAATATACAATTTTTAAATACACACCAAAAGTCAAAATCATAGTAATCTACTATATATATTAATGATCAATTCACTCATATACAATAATTTAAAATATTAATTAAAGTGAGTCTCAATTTTATATTCTCAGCTTTTTCTTGATGTTTTTAATAAAATGACGAATTGACATTTGTGAAATGATTGATCTTGTTCTGTCATGCCAATATAGTTCAATAATAAAAATAAAAAATCCAGCAGCTAATCCTGTTGCTAAAAATTTAAGTGCAAAATATATATGTTGACGATTTAGTGGCCTTGGTTCATCAGATGTACCATCATTTCGTATTTTATTTACTTGCGATAATTTATATTTCATTAGTTGATGCTCGAAATAATTTCTTACAATATCATTAACACGCTTTTTTAGAGGCCAATTTTTTCGCATTGGCAAAACTACATAAAGTTTAATAAATGGCTCTTTTGGCAAATACAATTGTGGATATTGTAAGGATTTATCTCTTAACAATAACATTCCATGCACACAAACTCTTGATGAATCATTAAGAACGTGTTCAACACAGGTATCATAATTTTTTACTGGTATAAACCGATTAATCAACTTTTTATCTAAAAAATTAGGCATTAAGTTATTTCCATAAATTTTGTAATTCGGAAATTTAACAATTAAATCGTCCATGGTATCAATATTTTTTTCTGGATTTGGATTCAATTGGAAACCAAGAATTTTACCTTGAAAAACTGAGCACAAAATTAGAGCTAGTAATAAAATACCAAATAGATAAATTCTCGATGGTGCATCAGTTGGTTTTTTTAAAAAACTTGCATTTCCCCACATTCTAATTATTTCTAAAATTCCAAGATCAATATCTATTTTCATACAAATTTTAAACATTAAAACAGTTGTTGCCGAAAAAAATAACATAATCAAAATTAATCGCCAGCCAAATAATTCATAAATTTGATCGAACATACTTTTTTTACCTCGATCTTGACTTATAAAAGCAAAACCAGACTGATAAATTACATTGGAAGTTACAATGTCTCTCATGTAGACATTTGGTATAAACCGTAGACTTATATCAATTGATCCATTGACTAATAAATTTCCAATATCACTGTTTGCTATTCCTTGACTGTTGATGTTTAAAAAATCATTTATTTTTAAATATGATAGTGTTACATTTAGTTGTTCATACAAAAATGTAATAAATGCTTTGTGTTCTTCATGTGCATAAATGCCACGAAAACCCACTTTTATTCCACGATATCCATCCAAATGATGAGTTTTGTCGTAATCAAGAGACTTGCACTTTAATAATTCTAAAAATATAAAAAAAAAGTGTATGTGTATAAAATTATTATCAATTAATTATATTAATTATAATTAATATTAACTCACTTGGGTTATATTGTCGACGATAAAGAGTCCATTGATCTTCTGCTGCTGCAGTTTGTTTTTTAATATATCTTGATTTGCTCCAAAAAGACGGTGCAGCTCTACTTGTAAATGGATTGAATGTGTAAAAATTAACACGATTATTTTCACCACCAGTACAAATAAATATTCCTCGTAATATATCTGCCTTCCAAACTTTTTGTAAAATTTTTCTAGCACCCTTGCATTTTGTTGTATTTGCAGATGGGCCATTGTTAATGATGATAAAAAATCCTTCGTGATTCCACCATGGTGATTTCTTTAATTGCCGAATATTCATTTCAAAATCAGGCTCAAGTGTTACAATGAAAATATTTAATTTATAATTTTCATTCAATAATTTATCATCAGTTGTTGGCATTGATTTATTGTCGAAAATAATAACTGGTCCATAATTCATAAGTAAATCAATGTTAAAATTTTCAACACTACCAACAAAGACTGTTCCATGTTTTGCCTCATTTGAAAAACAAAATTTAATTGTATCAATAGCTGCAGCATCAACTCGACCATTTACATTAGTTAAATTTTTTAAATGATCACTGATGTAATTTGCAGAAATAAATGACACAAAAAAAATCAATAGAAGCAATTGCATCGGTCGTATTTTTAGTTTCATTTTCACAACGTCTCTTCTTCGTCCTTTTGTCCAGCTAAACTTTGTTCAAGCAACTTTACATATATTTAACACTCAGTAAATAATTTAAAAATAAATGTATCAATTAAATTTTTCATTTAAACAATAATACAATAATAGATACAAATAATTGCATCTGTATTTTTAATTTTGTTTTCACAAATACGTCTATTCTTTTTCAGCTTTGACCGACAACTGACAATGTCTTTATGGCTTTACTTTGTTTATATGCTGGATATATGTCAGTATTATATATTTCAATTATTATTGTAGAAAATTACATATATGCATTAACTAAAATATTTTTTATTATTTTTTCTACTTAGCTTAGATTTGCAAATATGATAAAGAGTGGTCGTTCACTTAAAATAAAATCAATATAACGCAATTGTTAGTGCAAGCAATAAAAAAAAAAAATATATTTTAAATTGTCTCTATTAAGTATTTTCTATCAGATTAGAAAACAAAAAAAAAAAAAAATTGTCTTTTCATTATATTATATCGATTAGATACAAAAAAAAAAAATATACTTATATATATTTCAATTATAATTAGCCTCTGTAAAAAATATTACAATTTATCTGCTGAAAGATAAATTTAAATTTAAATCAAAAACATGACGCATTTGCTAAATATTTAATTTTAAAATATATACTCATTAAAACTGAATAAGCAAGGATAAATTGTCTTAAAAATTTACACGAAAAATTCTAAACAATTTATCCACAAAAAAATTATTTTCTAAAATAAAATATTCATGTATATAAGTATATGTTGTTAGATTTTTATTAATAATATTTCAAAAATAATAATAATTGCTGTCATCATCATCGTTATCATCATCATCATCATTATCATCACCATTATTACTATTATTATAATAATAATAATCATCATCATCGACATTAATATCATAATTAACAATAAGATTATATTCATTATTATCAGCCTCAAGTTGAGCATAATCACTCTCAGTAAATTCATCATCATTTAATAACTGATCCTCATCATCGCCAATATTATTATCATCATTAAATTCATCAGCAATATTGTCATTAAATAAATCTGATGAGTAATCATAATCCTGATCAAACACAGCAGCAGGAACAAAGTCACGTTCATCATCAAAATAATCATTTGGATCATCAACAATATCAGCATCATACACATCACCTACAGCATAATCATGCTCATTTCCTATGTAATTATCACCATCATCATCGTCATAATTATTATCAACAATATTTTCATCAATATCAGCATCATTGCCATCATCATCATCATCTTCTTCTTCATCACCATCACCATCGACATCATCATCATGTAAATTATCTTGTCTAAATGCTTCATCAGGAACAACATATGTCTCATCATAATCAGACTCTTGTCCTTCATCCAACATGGCAACATCATTAAATTCATCCCAATATTCCGAGCCCTCATCACTCATTTCAAGAAATAAAAATGGTGATTCATCAATTGAATTTTCTTCAAGAGCACTTTGAAAATAAGTTGCAATTGTATTTCTCAGTGTTATTATCAATACAATATTATTAACTCTTTTTTTTGTTTCTTCATTTGCATATAATATACATTCATGTGTTATTCCAGTTCTGGATAAATCAATTGTCTCTAAATTTGGACATTTTTTAATAATTTTTTCAACACCAGCATCAGTTATTTGACGACAATCAGATAAATCTAATACTCGTAAATTATTTATATTATCAAACATGTCATCATTAGCATTATCAACATTATTCATCAACAATGTCTCTAGTTTATTTAATTTACATAATTTTTTTAATGATTCTGCTGGTATACACCAATGTGTTAAATTAATATTTAAATATTTAATTTTTTTACATGTATTTGCTATTGTCATTATTGATTCATTATCAATACCATGAACATTTTCAATATTTAAATGTTCTAAATTTTCAAGACATTCCAATAAAGACAATCCTTTTTTTTCAATACTACATAATTTTAAATCTAGATTGACAATTTTTTTTAGGAGTGCTATTATCAGCATTGCTGGATAACCCAATTGCCAATTATTTAGTGTTAAACATTGAAGATTATTAAATTTACGAATTGTCTGTAATCAATATATAATTATTTTATTAAAAACAAATTTCAATTAAATTAATTTAAATTAAATTATTGACTTACAGCTAGAAATCCATCAGTTGAACGTACAATTGATCCAGTTGATAAAAAATGTATTTCTTTGATGTTTTCAGGTATGTCATGTAGTATTGATGTGTAAATTCTTGTGGTATAAGCATACTGATGTCTAAATCTGTGATCAGTTATTTTAATATAACTTAATTTTTTCATATTTGAAAATGCATTTTGATAGTCATAATAATCAGCACATTTTAGCGAAACATTTAGCTCAATTTTCGTTAAATTATGACAATTTTTTCCAATTAATGGTAGCAATATAGATTCACAAAATCTTTCAGATATTAACTCAGTTAAAAAACGTCCACAATGATTAATTATTGCTCCAATATTTGGCAAATTCCAGACGTCATCATAATCAATAGTTAATTTTTTTATGTCACTCCATGCCAACTCAGTGGCTCGCCTCCATTTCCTACAAACTAAAATATTAATTAATTAATTATATATGTTTATGAGTTATAAATATTTTTATTTACCAATTTTCATTTGAAGTCTTTCGAGAGGACATAAAAATTTAAATATTTCAGCAATACAATCATCACTGAGATTATTAATAATATTTTTGTTTTCAGGTTCAATTTCAATATTTTTAATTTTTCCAAAACATCTTTTTTTTTTAACACTCATAATTACTTATTATAACAAACGAAATATATGGCTTTTAAAAATTTATTATCACAAGTTGCTTAAAACTGTTGATTTAATGTTTTTAATTTTTTTTTTTTTTAAACTTTTTTTTTTATATAAACAAAAAATATAAATTAATGATGCCTTTAATAATAATTTAATTTATTTTTACTTACTTCAGGCACATTTATTTATCATGAAAAAAAGAAAAAAAATTAATAATAAAAAAACAAATGAATAAATTTAAAAAGAAATCAAGACAAAAGACAATTGTTTTTTATTTTTTTTTTTTATTATTTTTTTTATTGAAATTATAATACTTTTATATCAATATACATTTATAATGTAATATTATTTAAGTAAAAAAATAAAAAAAAAAAAAATGATATTTATTCCAAGACTTATAAAAATATAAAAATGAGGTAGCAATTATTTTTACTCAATAAAAATAATATAAATCTATTTGTCTTTTTGATTTTTTTCATCACAATAATTACTATTTTTGTATAGTTAATTATACAAAATACACCAGGTTAAAAGTCATCAGTTATATAATCAGCATAACTATCAATAAGATTGCCATCGTCATCAAGAAGATTACCATCTTCATCAATACGATTACCAGCAGCATTTGTTAAATATCTTTCATTGATAATATTCATATTTACATTCATAAATAATTCATTATCTTCATCAAGAAGAATTTCATTTTCATCTAATCTATTATTATCATCATTATTATTATTATTGTTGTTTGTAATGTCAATTGGTGGATTATTTTGTTCATCAGTATCAAAAATACTTGTATCAATATTTTGGAAAACCGAATCATCTTCGTCAAAAAGAATTTCATTTTCATCTAAATTATTATTATTATTATTATTATTATTATCATTGATTGTTATTTCAATTGGTGGATTATTTTGTTCAACAGTATTATAAATACTTGTATCAATATTTTGAAAAACCAAATCACTTTCATCAAGAAGATTTATATCTTCATCTGATTCATTAAGATTATTATCATTATTATTATCGTTGATTGTTATTTCAATTGGTGGATTATTTTGTTCATCAGTTTCATAAATACTTGTATCAATATTTTGAAAAACTGAATCATTAATTGAATCTTCTATTTCAATACCGATCTCTTGCTGTACATTTACTTCTTGGACATTAACAACAACAGCTGCTTCTTCTATTTCAATACCAATCTCTTGCTGTACATTTACTTCTTGGACATTAACAACAACAGCTGCTTCTTCTATTTCAATACCAATCTCTTGCTGTACATTTACTTCTTGGACATTAACAACAACAGCTGCTTCTTCTATTTCAATACCAATCTCTTGCTGTATATTTACTTCTTGGACATTAACAACAACAGCTTCTTCTTTTTCTTCGTCTTCTTCTTCTTCTTCTTCTTCTTCTTCTTCTTCTTCTTCTATACCAATCTCTTGCTGTACATTTACTTCTTGGACATTAACAGCTGCTTCTTCTTCTACTTCTTCTTGTTCTTCTTCTTCATAATCATCATCATCATCATCATCATCCTCATCCTCATCATCATCCTCATCTTCATCCTCATCATCATCATCATCATCATAATAATCATCATCATCCTCATCCTCATCCTCATCTTCATCCTCATCATCATCATCATTATCATCCTCATCTTCATCCTCATCATCATCATCATCATCATCATCATTATCATCATCATCATCATCATAGTAATAATCTCTGAAACTATTTCGTATTTCAATAAAGTTTAAATTGGATGAAATAAAATTTTTTAAGTCTTGAGGATTTAAATTTTTCATGAATTTACAAATAACTTTTCTTTGAGCAGTAATTGTCAACTTAATATTATTTGTACGTTTTTCAACAATCCTAAATGCATAATCAATTGTTTTATATGTTATTGCTGTCGTTGAAATATTTAATTCTTGAAGCTCTTGACAATTTTCAAGAAGTTTCATAATTATTTCATCATTTATACCATTAACAGATGCACATTCTAAAATTTTGAGTTTATAAATATTATTAAATATACCATCATGAACATCACCAACAACATTATTCATTCTAAGAATCTCTAGTTTTTTTAGTCTATTAATTTTATCATATGCATTCGTTGAAGATATCAAACCAGCGATATTTAATAATTTTAAATTTTTACAACCATATAATATATTCATTAATGGATCTTCATTTGATGTACTTCCATATGGATTTGTAATGTGTTGAATATTTAAATTTTCCAAATTATTCATATTACCAATCCATTGTAAGCCTTCATTTGTCAAAAAACATTGGTTAAGATCAAGATCAATTATTGTTGATTTTTGTGATATTATTTTAACAATAGCATAATCAATTTGCCATTGAATTATTGTAAGTTTACGAAGTTTGTTGAATTTTTCAAACATCTAGAAAATAAAATGAACATTATTTAATCCAATCTAACATTTAAATTTGAATTAAAATAAATAAATACTTACAGGTGCTTCATTTGATGACACACGAATTGGTACATGAGAAATAAAATGAATCTCTTCAATGTCATCAGGAAGATTTTGCATAATAGTCATGTAAGCTTTTGGTGAATTTAATTCAGACTTTCGACAATAACAACCATCAATTTTGATATACTTCAATTTTTTCATTGCACTAAATGCATTTTTTAAACATTCATGATGATACCATTGTAATAAAATTGATAGATCAAGCTTAACAAGATTACGACAATATTTTTCAATAGCTGGCATTAATTCAATATCAATTTTATTATATGTTGTATTTAATTCTCGTAAATAAGGACCAAAGTTTTTCAACATTCCTCCAGTTTTTTTTGTTGGTACTTCATATCCAATACTTTTGATGTTTAATTTTTTAGTATTATACCAAGATATATCAGTTGCTTTTTTCCATTTTTTACAAACAAATTTCAATGACAATCTGTAATTTGGATCAATAAATGTAAATATTTTTGCAAGACAATCTACATTTAAACAATTTATTAAATTTGTTTTTTTTTCAGTCAATTTATTATTTGGTGAACGTATTTTTTTAGTTATCATACTGTTGGCTGGTAAATTAATATCAGGCTCATAGTCATCAAAGTAATTATCAATATATGAATTTTCTTCAAATATATTATTTATATTTTCTTTAAAAGCTAATTCCAATTTTGACAGAGAATCACAATTAGGTTCATTGTATTCATTCGTTTCAAAATCAAATATATTTTTTTCACTAGTGACAATACATAAATTTAATTTGACATTTCTTGATTCAACCTTAATTAATGCATGTTCAAGAATTTCTTGTGTTGTACTTGTACCAGCAATATCAAGATACTCAAGGCATGGCTGATTTTCAAGAATTTGAAATATACCTGTGTCTGTAATATCAGGACAATTTGCACATTCTAAACTATTTAATTTTCTCATATTAATAATTGGTATTACACTATTATCAGCTGAGCTTATTCCACTTATTTTTAATTTTTCTATATGTGTCAATGTTTTAATGACATACTTGAGATTTGCTCTTGAAACTTGACAATATCCAATATTCAGGTATTTTAATTTTTTGCAATTATTTGCAATGATGATTAATAATTCATCATTAACTTTATCATTATGTTGAATATTTAAATGTTCAAGATTAATGAGATTGATTATTACTTCGTCAATTCCATCACAAATTTGTGTGTATTTCAAATCCAAATAACGTAATGATTTTGTTTTTGTCAGTTGATTATAAACAGGATTAAAATTATGATTAAATTTCCAATTTTTCAAAACAAGACAACAAAGTGAAGGAAATTTTTTAAATGCCGTGCAAAGATTTAATCGAGACTCAATTCGTCCATTAACTGATGATATGTAAATTTTTTCAATACCTTCTGGAAGAACTTGAATAATAAAATCAAATAATTTACCAATTTCATCATGTTTATTACGTTTATATTTTGAGTCTCGTATTTTTATTTTTTTTAATTTATTAAATTGTGTAAATGCACCGTCAAGCACAAATTCATCACTTGGAACAAAACCAAAATTTAATTCAAGCTCAACGAGATTTTGACATGCTGCATCAATAATTGGTATTATTGTTGTTTCACTAATGCAAAATGGAACACTCAACTTCTTGATATATTTACCACAGTCAAAAAGAATTTTTATAATTAATGCTTGTGTTTTATCTTTCCTTTTTTGTTTTAAATCTTGTAAGTTTATTTTTTTAACATCATTCCATGCAAGTTCATAGATTCTTTTCCAGTTTGAACATACTAAAATGTAAAAAATTAATTATAGAAAATTATTTTAATAGATTTTAATAGAATTTTACCTTTATCAAGACCAATTCGCTTGAGAATTGGAATATTCATAAAAATCTTGACCAAACACTCATCACTTAATTTGTTTATGTAATCCAATTTAACTGTTGGACCATCAATGTCATCATCACTCAGAGCTTTTTTAAAACTTCTTTGTTTTTTGACAAGCATATTTTCTGTTGTCATTGTCATTGTTGTTGTTGTTGTTTTTGTTGTTAATGAAAACATATTGAATTTTTAAAATTTATAAAAATGCCATCACAATATCAACAATCAACATAACCTTGACAATCATGCTTTTTTATTTATTTATTTGTCATAAAAAGTTTACACATTAATTGATTGTCTTTGATTTTTTTTTTTTTTTAAACAGTTCTAAAAATTAATTTTTTTATAACTTTTTAGTGAGTTTTATTAAAATGTTCAAAGAAAACTTTTAAAAATTGTTATTAATTTTACAAAACAACGGCGAAACAGGCGAAGAAAAAAAAAAAAAAACAAACAAACATTTGTTTTTGTTGTTTTTTTTTGTCCGGCCATTTTTTTATTTTCATGTAAGCTTGGTTTGCATTTTTTACCCTTCATATAAACAGAGCCTAAAAATACACACTTATTTGTTATTATTTTTTTTACTCAAAAAAAATAGGTATACCTATATTATTTAAAAAATATTGACATTTGTTAATAAAAAATTGACAAATATGTCTCAATCATTGTTATCAGCATTTAACAGCATCAGACAAAGTTTATTACTTCCAATAACAAGAAATCTTGGTAATATTAATTAATTTTAATTAGAGGTTATAAATATTGAGTGTTTAAAAATAAATAAATAAATAAATAACAAAATAATTATTTGTTGACAGATTTAACAAGACATGCATCAAAGAAAGCAGGTTCATCAACTAAAAATAAAGGTGGAAATATGAGAAGACCAAAGCATCGAGGTGTCAGAGTTCAAGATGGTCATTATGTTCAAGCTGGTACTATTCTTGCAACCCAAATGACCACAAGATTTCATCCTGGTCTTCATGTATGTTGCTATTTTATTTAAACCTTTATAAAAATAATGAATAAAATAATAAAAATTATTTTTGTTTATGATGATAACAGGCTGGATTTGGTAAAAATGGTACAATATTTGCAATTGAAGCTGGAAGAGTAGCAATAACATGTGAAGTAATTGATCCAAATTGGGAACACACATGGATCCAACGATGCTACAGTGGTAGAGAAGGTGATAAAATATATAAAAAACATTTTAATGTTATTCCTGAAAAACAACATGGTAGATTTAAGCTAGTTGATACTATTTAATAAAAAAAACAACAAAAATTAGATTATCAAATTGTAATAAATAAATCATAAATGTTTATTCAAGTAGTCTGTTTTATTTTTTATTCAACAAGCCTAGCTATAGCTATCACCACCCCAATTAAATGATTGATAACAAACTTCTTCATCATCATTAATATAAGCAAAAACTTGAGTCTTTTTAACATGAGTTGCAAGTCTACATTGACCAGCCAAATCAATAACAGACATCTCTTCATTTTTATCAACACATTTAACAATAAATTGTGAATGATAAAGTATTGGATCACCAGGATATGCTAAATAATCACCACCAAATCTTTCACCAGTTGTTACATAACATTTTTTATCCCATAGATCTTTATAAACCATGTACATTGTTTTATCATCTTGTGTTACTGGATAATTCCATTTAATTTCTTCAATATTATCATCATCATCTTCATCAGCCCAAGGACATGCTGTTGGTATTTGTACAAGTATTTCACTTTTTTCTAATTTTGGTATTTTACTTATTTTCTCAGCCATCAATGCATCTTTGTCAATTGTTATTTTACTTGCTTTGTCAACTAAATTATCGTCAATTGGTTTTTTCATTTTTTTTTTAGATGATTGTAGTCCTAATAATTTTCTTTTTTTACCCTCAATTATACGATCCATATGAAATTCAATACTTTTTATTTTTTCATCTCGTAAACATTGTTCCAATTCATTGAATAATTTTTCTTGATGTTGATTATGTTGTTCAACGAGTTTTGTTGTTGGTCGTTTATCAAGATCTTTATATTTAATTAGTCTAGCAATTTTTTTTTCCAACAATAATGTCACCTCTTCTGGAAGTAGCACAAATGGCATACCATGTAATTTTTCCTGATGATGATTTTTGGCTAAACAACCAACCATTTGGCCTAATATTCTGTATTCTTTTCTCAGTGTCAGCCAGTCTTGAAAAAATAAATTTCATGTTTTATTGTTAGTTTAAATAATTATTATTTAAAATTAAAAAATTAATTACCATCAGCATTCCAAACAAGTACATTTCCATTGGACATAAATAAATTAATCATTTTTTATTTATATTATTGTTTAACAATGTTATTGTAATATATTTTTGCATCTGTTTTTTGTTGTGGTAATTGCATATGTGTTGACGTTAATCACATGGAGCCTTCATACACACACACACACACACACACACACACACTGACACATACAAGGTAGCCATGTTGTATTTTTAAAAGTGAATTTTTTTTTTTTTCTATTATATCGAAATTCGAAATTCGACTTGATCGAAATCGAAAAAAAAAAATAATTGTTTTAAATTTTAATTAAAAAAATGAAAATATTAATTTTAATGTTAATAAAATATATATTTTTATTGATTAATTTTAAAATAATAATGGGTTTAAAAAATAATTTACAACATAATTAATTTATAATTAAAATTTGAGGTACTTTTATATATTTAAAAAATTTAAAAATCAAATTATAATATATCACTTATTATTACAAATTAATAAAAAGAAAAAATATATATATATATAAATAATTTAATTTTCTTTCATGACTTTTGATAGCCAATCAACAAATTTAGTAACTTGTGAATAAATTCCAAATTTTCCACGTTTACCACATCCTTCACCAAAACTTGTTATACCAAAAACAGTCCATGGATGATCAGGTTTTTTAGGATCAGTACATAAAAGTGGTCCACCTATTGAAAATTAAAAAAAACAATAGACAATAATTCAACTTGCTTTTTTTTTTTTTTAAATTGAAAAATTAAAAAAAAATATATAATTACCACTGTCACCAGCACATGAATCCATTCTTCCTTTTGGATATCCAGCACAAAACATATTTTCAGTTATTCGATAATCAACATAGACACCTTTGCACATTTCCATTGAAACAATTGGTATCTAAAATTGAAATTTGCATTTAATATATAAAATTATGATAATATAATTTAAAATTTACCTTTGCTTCATGAAGAACATCAGTACCAAAATCATCAGTTGCACGTGATTTACCCCATCCAATAATGGTACATAATTGATTTGTTGGTGGAAGTGGTTGTTTTGATGCTGGTAAACATGCAATACCACGTGTTGTTGATGGATTTAATGTTACTGGTAAACGTAACAATGCAACATCATTGTCAACAGTATCAGCATCATATTGTGGATGTATTACAACAGCATCAACACGAAATTCAATTTCTGTACCTTCTTTAACAGTTAAATCATGCTCACCAAGACGTACATATAAACGTTTTCTAATACAATGAGCTGCTGTTAATATCCATTTTGGTGATACAAGTGTTCCACCACAAAATGCTTCCTATTATTAATTTTTAATTATAATTAATAATCATCTCGGTATATAATTATGTTAAAAATTATTATTTTTTATTTACTTTATATCTGTTAAGTACTGCAACTTGCCAAGGCCAACTTCCTGGTATTGCTGGATGACCACCAATGATTCTTGTAAAATATGATAATCTTGATATTTTACCATTTCCAACAACACCACATTTCCATGTATCTGAATTTTTTTGTACACCATAATTTTCAATTGTATTTGGATTTAATTCAAATTCATCTAGAGGAGAATCTAAATTTAAAGGTAAATTTAAATTAAATTTTTTTATATGGTAATTTTTGTTTGTTATTTATTTAATTAAGCTTTACCATCATTTTCATCATCATGACTACCCTTGATTCTTCTGTGAATCCATTTTTGACAAAAACTTCCTTCAACATAACAATATGCACTTTCTCGTATGACATCTTGCTCACAGATACCTGGTTTTTTACACCAGCTATAAAATAATAATATGTAATTAATTAACAAAATAAAAATTATATATTTTAAATTAAAAAATTAATTACCGATGTCGTTGAGTCATACATGTTTTTGAGCATTGTGACCATTTTGTCCATCTACTGTATTTATTAAGACGACTTCGTGGTTTTTTTCTTTTTTTTTTTTTTTCACGTCTACCACCTTGTCTGGGTTTTGCATCATTTGGCACCTGGAATTTTTGTACAATAATAAATAACAATATGAATATTTTGTTTCACTATATATATATGTGTATACACTACTCACCTGGACAACATGAAAAGGCTCAGTGACATGATTATCATCAACCTTTCTTTGTCGTTGACTGCACATCCGTCTTCGCCCGTTTTTTTTGTGATTGCAACTTCGTTCTTCCTGTTGATTTGACACAATGATTAATTATTTTTACAAAATTTATACATAATTTATATAAATAAAAATAATTTAATTGTTAAATTTTTATAAATTAAATACCTTTAATATGTTGTTTCCACATTTTTTCTTGACTCGACATCGTTTTACACGATTTTGACGACACCTTCTGTCACATACTGACCATTCACTCCATTCAAAAAAATTTAATGACTCTGCAAACAAGTTTGTCTTTTAAATTTTATATCAATTCAATTATTAATTATTAAAAATATTAAATTAATAAATTTTTTAGACTCACTGTGAACTGGTTCAACATGATGATGACTAGATGTCCAATTTGATGGATTTTTATTCAAATTATCAATCGTTT
The DNA here is from genome assembly GCF_014905175.1 of Aphidius gifuensis. Taxonomy (NCBI): domain Eukaryota; kingdom Metazoa; phylum Arthropoda; class Insecta; order Hymenoptera; family Braconidae; genus Aphidius; species Aphidius gifuensis. The sequence goes on along the minus strand of NC_057791.1, from coordinate 25,133,135 downwards.
TATTGTCTTTCTGAAAATAAAAAAAATATTTCACAACTATTTCAAGAAATAAATTTAATTTTATCTAAATACAAATATCAATCAATTTTTTCATTTATTTCTATTTCATAAATATATAATGTTGCACATGTGGTACAAATGATTATCACCTCTCCAGCTGAATGACCAAGGAAAATAGTGTTACACAACAAACACTCTTGTTCTAAATAACAATCATTTTTTAAATTTATTTTTTTTAAATCAAAATCATGATCATTTTTACAAGTCAATAGCCAATAGTCAACACATAAATGAATCTAGGTCGTCAAAACAAACTCGACATTTATTATTGACTATTTTTTAATTTAATATAAAATCAAATGATTTTTTTTTTTAAATAGCAATTAATTGATCTTGTTGCGTGTATCATTAACATTCTTACGATTTAATTATCTATTTTATTTTTTAATCAGTGTACGTTAAACTATACACATCAGGATACCAACTTGAACATCTCATTGTGATGCTTTTTATTGAAAATGTTTTACAACAAAAACAGGTTTTTTTTAATGTTCCTTATATAGTATATACCATAGTTTTATTTTTTTATTCATTTAAAATTTTTTATTATTTAAAAAAAAACAAAAAAACAAAAAACATCATGGTTTTTAAGTTAACATTTTTTTTATTATTTTTTTTGTGAATGCCTAGGGCTGTGGATGTCTGTATCAAAGATACCATGCAAATGAATTGTCGATGCTTGTCTCACGCATATATTCTTCAATGAAGATTTTTTTAAAAACCAATTTATACATATATATATATATTTTCTCAAGGTGTTTCAAGATACGCTTTCAACTTAATACCACCTGTTTTGTTTCAAGATGAGACAACAAAACAACTGGTACACTAAATGACTCCATTCAACATTATTTACTCAAATCATTCAAAAGTTATTTATTTAATTTAATTAACAATATTTTTGTATGATAAATATTGGCTTATTATTTTAGTTTTTATTTCAAATAAAAAACAAAGTAATCATCTATATTTGAATTGTCTCTTTACTCCAATAAATTTATTGCTATAATAAATAAATAAATTTTCTCCATATATAAATGTTTAATTTTCAAGATGAAAATATTAATTTTAAAATATATATCGCCTACACAATACGATGTGGGGTTTAATGCGTTAAATAAGTGGTGTTGTTGAGCAATACAGACATACAGTGCTATAATGATCATGATGAGAATCAAGCTCCCTTTGGGATTGGAGACAGCTACCCGACAACGCCTTCTTCATACTTACTTATATGTATAAAAAATATATATATATCCCTAAATGGTAAAGCCCTCTCTCACGTACATATATATATATAATAATGAAAAAAGAAAAGAAAATAAAAAAAATTATCATCGTTGAAACACACACTGGTATTTTCTTTTATTCTCTCTCTCTCTTGTCCAAAAATGGCTGGTTATTTTTTTACAAGCATAATCGCATATAGATGCTGACTTTGTTATACTGCATATATACCCCTTTATTTATAACAACATTTTATATTTTATATATACCTATATGTGTATTATAGCAATGTTGTCGCCGCGACGCTTGCAATTTTAAAACTTTGCCCAAACAAATAAAAATACATACATATTTAAAAAAAAAAAAAAAAAAAAAAAATTATTTATTTTTTAAAGAGTTAAATAAAAAAAACGAAATGAACCGACTGATTTATGGTCTTGTCGATGCCTCTCAAAGCCTTCCTTGGCTCTAATTTTTTTTTTTTTTTTTTTTTGTTTCATTCTTTCGATAATCAGGTGAACAAAAAATAAATAAATAAATAAAATAAGCAATAAATACACAATCGATTTTAATTTTTTTCATTCTTCATATGTATTTTATTTTATCTTTCCTTTTAAAATATATTTATTTTTTTTTTTTCCATTACTTTGCCAATAAATACACACACAAGTACTTTGTATGAATAAATATCAAAAAAGATTTATCGATGACTATTTATCATTGTACAATTTATAATTTGTTTAAAAGTAAAAAAAATAATAAAAAATCACCTGTTGTATTTTGAGCTTTTTTTTCTATTGAAATTTGAAAATAAATATTTTGAATTTATCTCTGGATGCAGAATGCAAATACCAACACGTTTTTAACATGATGCAGATATTCTCCTTATTTTCCACAAACCGACAATACATTTGGTTTAATATACACTGTCTCGGTTGTTTATGACCCCAAGTTATTTCCGGATCATGTCTGCTATACAACACGACGTTTTAAACTCCTAATAGAAACACCCGCCATGTAACCCTTTTTTATTTTATTTTTTCAAAAATCTACATATACCACACAGAATACACACACGAATACGATTTACGAATATACCATCATCATCATGATATTTATTGTGTTTTGCTCTAGACCCTCTGATGGAGATTTCGACCTCTAGGGATACGACCTCTTGACATCTGTGCATTCTCATTAAAAATCATATCTCTATTTTTTTTTTTTTTTTCTTTCAACTAAATCATCAATTTAAAATCAATTTTATTATACCGAAAAAAAAATCATCATATTCAGTAGAGAGAATTTGAAATTTAAATTTTTTTTCAAATAAGAAAATGGAAAATTTTTGAAATTATAAATAAATAAATATAAAATATTGTTGAATCGTGGACATGCATACAGGACAGTTGTACGTGACATTCTTGGTTTTTCTTGAGACAAGTTTTTTTTTTTTTTTTTCAACAATGTTCTCATGGGGGTTCATGTGCCCATGTATACTTCCTGGCTGACAACAAATACGATCATAATTTTCAAGCTTATTTATATTTATAATAAAATAATTTTAAATGATAAATTTTCAAGATATATAATTTGAGCTATTTGATGATATTTAAAATGTAATATTATATAAATAATTGTACTTACGGAATAAGAGTGTATTGTTTGGCCAAATGATACTATGATGATTCCAAGGGCCAACAAGCTCCCGGTGTTGTTCATGTTGATTCACCGGTTGTCTGGCTAAATTCAACGGAACTCGTTGGCCACTCGACGATAAACCTGGTCGACAATATAACACATCCTCATCATCCGTCTTGCTTGTTTTTTTTTTTTTTTTTTTTTTGCACAATAATTTTATCCGTTATTGTTTTTAATAATAGCACATTTTCTTTTTTTTTCTTTTGTTTTTTGAACTACATCAATTTGGTTTTTTTTTTATTTTTTTTTGTCTTGTTTTATGGTTTTTATTTTTTGCCTTATTATAATTTTGAATTTTTTTATTTTCGTTTATTACTCCCCGTGTGTACAGGGTCTATAAATACAGTCGCACGAGTCCGCGAAGAATTTCAAGAACGACAAGAAATTTTTAAAAAAAAAAAAAAACCCTTTTTGTCTGCGGTCGTTTAAATTGCCAGACAAAACTTTCTGAATATTTTTATTTTATTTATTTTGAATATAAATATAATTTAAATTATTCAATTCAATATTCATTCACAAATTTCTGGATTTCAATAAAATAAAATCACAAGTCATAAACTGATAGCTCAAATATCTTGGCTTATTTTTTTATTTGTTTACCGTTTTATTAGAAAAAAAAAAAATATCATATAATAACAAGAGTCAAACTGGTTTTTCACATTTCTAATAATTTTTTATTATTCTAAAATATCACAATAATATACTTATTATATAACTTTACTGAAAAAAAAAAAAAAAAATAAACTAATTAAATTTTCTAAAGAAGATATTAATTATGTTTAAAAAAAAATATTTCTCAACTAGATTAATAAAAAAATTAATCATTCAATTATGTACAATATTATAAATAACCATAACTTTTAAAAACTAAAACTTTTGAGCCAATCGAAACCAGACACAGTAATTTCGAAATAAATAAATAACGAAATCTTATTCATTTTTAATCTTACAAAAAGTTTAAAAATATAAAAGCACTATTAAAATTTTGAAGGTGGTGAATGATGAATCAATTAATTCAAATATAGATAAATAAATAAATTGAGGAGGAGTATATTATATACTATTGAGAGGTGACTGGGCTCGCACGTGGCCCCGGAACGACTGAGACTCTCTCAACGGTGGTTGAGGACTGAGGAGTGGTAAAAAACCAAGTCAAAAAAAAAAAATCAGTAAATGAGTAAGTGAGTGAGTGAGTAAAGAGTTAATGTATATATAAATTATTTATTACTTTTTTTTTTTTTTTATAAATATAAGGTAAAATAAAAAAAAACAAAATTAGGAAGAGTCGGAAGTTGAGGGTGTTTATTACTTGCTGGTCAATATTTTACTATTTTATATATTATTTATCATTTAAAAAAAAAAATAATACTTTTGTATCATGCTCTCGAAATGGTGTTTTATATTATCATAATGATAATAATAATAATATTAAATACATGTAACAACTTTGACTGCCCACAACTTTTATTTTTTTATTATTTTTAGAGGTACTTGGTTTTATATCTTTGAATCTCTCCGGGAAACTTACACCTACCTACTTGATATTTTAATTTTTTTTTTCCATTTTTATTTCAGTCAACCTGTGACTAAATTAAATTTGATGTTGTTATATTTTTTGATTTAGATGTTATTGGTTATTCAAGTCCTAGACACACTGGTCTAATGGTCTTGCTTGCTGATTTTTTTTTCCATAAAAAACTATTATTTTTTTAAATTTAAAAAATATTTTGATATAATTTTATTTGCATATATTATATGTGAAAATTTAAATATATATTTTTTCTTATTTTTTTAAATTTACTATTTAAAATTTTCAAAATAACATATATGAAATTTTGAAGCCACGCCTTAATAATCTTCTTTCTTAATATTATACACACAAAATTTACTCAACCTTGATGATTTTCAAAAAATATTTTTTCTTTCTTTGTTTTAAAAAATAAAGAAATAATAATTTCGTTAATATTTTTTTATTTTTTTCGATGAAACTACGACAGAGTTAAACACGAAGAAGAGAATGTCTAATAATCTTTTTCGTTTTTAATATATCTATACAGATTTTGTGTTTTTTTTTTTTTCTTTTTAAAACCCGTTCATTTGGTTGTATATATACTCATCATCATCATTATCATAAATAAACATAAATTAAAAATATTTGACGTTTCCAAATATTTTTCAGCAAATCTATATCATCATTAGAAAAATAATTCTAAAAAACTATCAAATTTTAATTTATTCTAATGCATCATTTTATCACTTTTAAAAATCCATCTATAAATATATTTTTTATTGCGAGCTTATACATGCTAAGAAATTCAAGTTGACATGTGTCCTTTTAAGACCTACAGAACAAGGATCCAGTATTGGATATAAATCAACCTCAATATTCTTTTCAAAGCAAGCCAAAAAAAAAGTTTAAAGTTTAAAAAAACTACGCATCATGAACAAATGAATAAAAAAACTAAAATTATTGTTAAAAATAATATGAAAAAACTATTTAACAATAATTACAAGTTATAAATAAAATAGAAAATAAAATAAATTCGAATAAATAAATAAATATATATGAAATTTGTATAGATGTTTGTGTGTTGAGTTACAGTTTTGTACCTGCTCGCATGTGATGGTCTCGAGGACACACTGGACCACCCGCAATTCCACCTTTTAAATTCATTTTGAATGTATAAAAATTTGCTAAATAAAAATTACGTGGGGTCTCTCTTCCTGTCTTTATGTTAAATACAAACTATAAATGTGACAAAGACTAATATTTTGTATTTTTTTATTTTTCACCTCGTTGTCCAATGCGTTCATGCTAAAAAAAAAAATGATAAATATAAAAAATAAAAATGAAGTTTGTCACTGGAGAAGTGAAACCGGCTTGGTGAAGACTCTTTTTTTCTCTTTCTTAAACTTGAATATATTTATTTTTATTGCATGCTCGTGTTGTTTGTATATGCTGATGACGTTGGGGGTCCACATTCAGTTAATCTGATGATGTGGTCTAGATGATACTACAAAGATATACACACACTCATTCAAATAACAAATACAACTTCCGGTATTGCAATAATTCATCAGTAATTTGTTAATATAATGATGATGTGAAATGACACATTTGTCACATTAATGATCATGAATAAGTAGTTTGATTAATCATGCGGAATAGCATACCTTTAGCCTTGATACAGATGCATTAATTTTATTTATATTTATATATACAATTTAAAGGAAACTATTTGTGTGTGGTGACCATGAATTAATTATTTTTCCCATTTACAAATAAAATATCAAATCAACACTGGTGTTATTTTTATTTTTGATTTATTTATATGGATTTATATTTTTACAATTCAATGGCAATTGATCTTGATTGTCTCATAATTTTTTCATACAAATCTTTAATGAGTGCATCAAGAATCATGATATTTTTTTCATCTGTTTCTTGTTTTTTTTGTTGCAACAATTGCCATAATTTTTTAAAATCTTCACCATATTTTTTATATTTTTCACCAATTGTTTTATTGTCCATGCTCATGTTTGATAGACTTTCCAAGACAATGTTTAAATTTTCAGCCATTATTGAAAAAATACACCTAGAATTTTATTGACAATATGAAAATTTAATGAAAAAAATTAAGTTAATTGAATGTTTAATTCAACTTACCAAAAATTGATGGAGTTTTTATTTTTTTTGAAGCAACAAGCACGTGTTTTGCTTTATTTATTTTGATGATAATTGACATTGTTATTGTTGTTGTTGTTGTTATTCTTTTTATCAAGTTGGTAAGTTAGATTTCTAATCTGTTTACAAGAGTCAACTGGCGCCACTAATTTTTTTAAAAAATTTCCACCTGCCAAACAATTTCTAACCTAAAAATAAACACATCATCATCATCAAATGCAATCAAATAAATTGAATTGTTGTGTTTTTTTTATATAGTTAAATATATATATTTTTAATAAACAAATAACAACAATAGCCCATTGTTAAATAAATACTTGAAAATTAATTTAGAATAAAAATGGAAAACACAGAAGTTGATAAAACTAATTGTAAAATAATTAAAGAAGGTCAAGCTGAAATACTTGTATTGGAAAAAAATGTTTTTTACAATCCTGTACAAGAATTTAATCGTGATTTGAGGTATGTTTAAAAAATGAAAAAAAAATACTATTATTGTTAATTAAACTAATTAAATTAATTAGTGTTGCAGTATTGAATTTATTTGCAAAAGAAAAACACCAAGAATTAACTGACAAAGAAAATAAAAAATCATCAACAATAGAAAAAGATGAAAAAGAAAATTTACAAGAACAACCTGAATCTCAAGTAAATAAATTGAAATAAATTAATAGAAAAATAAATCATGTTGTCTATATTAATTATATAATTTAATAAAATTTTTTAGAATGGAATAAGAATACTTGAAGCATTATCAGCAACAGGTTTACGTAGCATAAGATACGCCAAGGAAGTACCACATGTTAAACAAATAATAGCAAATGATATATCAGAAAAAGCTGTTGAAAGTATTAAAAAAAATATATTACATAATAAAGTTGAAAATTTAATAACACCAAGTCATGAAGATGCAACAATGGTTATGTATGAATCAAGAAAAAATCGTTTTGATGCTGTTGATTTGGATCCATATGGTTGTCCATCAATATTTCTTGATGGTGCTGTACAATCAGTTAGCAATGGTGGTTTACTATTGGTAACAGCAACAGACATGGCTGTTCTTGCTGGTAATTCACCAGAGACATGCTATGTTAAATATGGAGCTGTATCACTTAAATCAAAATGCTGTCATGAAATGGCATTGAGAATACTCTTACAACATATATCATCACACGCTGGACGTTATGGTCGTTATATTGTTCCACAATTATCTATAAGTGTTGATTTTTATATTAGAGTATTTGTTCGTGTTTATAGTGGACAAATTAAATGTAAAAATAATACAAGTAATTTAGGAATGATTTATCAATGTAAAGGATGTGAAAGTATGACAACTCAACCATTGGGAATAAAAAAAGGTAATGCTTATAGATTACCAACTGGACCACCAGTTGATCAAATTTGTAAATATTGTAAAAATCATAAGCATCATATTGGTGGACCAATTTGGCTTGGACAACTTCATGATAAATTATTTGTACAAAGCTTAGTTGATAGTATTGATGATATGAAATTAGGTACACAAAAAAGACTTGAGGGTGTACTTAATGTTGTTCTTGAAGAATTAGATACACCACTTTATTATGCACTTGATCGTGTTATGTCAATTGTCAGGTGTGATACACCAGCTATGGTTAAATTTAGATCTGCTTTATTAAATGCTGGCTATCAAGTGTCATATTCACATGCTAATAAAATTTCCATTAAAACTGATGCACCAAATGATATTATTTGGGATATTGTACGAGCTTGGGAAAAGGTATAAATTATATTTTAATTTTTTCAATATTTAATCTTTAATATTTATTGCTATGTATTTTTGTTTATTAAAGTTACATCCAGCTAAAAGAGATCGTCTTGAAAAAACAAGTGCTGCATTGGGTATATTAGAAACTGAATCAACAAAAGAAATATCATTTGATTTACATCCATTGGCTAATCCAGAATCACGTAAAATGCATTTATCAAGATTTCAACTAAATCCAACAGCTAATTGGGGACCTGGTGCACGATCAACAACAATGTAAATAACAAATATTAAATTTAAATTCAATATCATCATCATCATCATTATATTAAATTGATTTAATTTTTTTTTCCTTTCAGGATTGATTCCAATACAGTTTTATCAAAAACTAAAAAAAATCAAAATAAAAATTTCAATAAAAGAGAGAGAAATAATAGTAATGAAAAACAAGAAATTGAAAATATATCAACAGATGATTTTCAACCATCTAAAAAAGAAAAAATTGACAATATAATTTGAGAACATTAAATTTTCTTTTTTTTATATTTCAGATGAAATTTATATTTAAAACAAAATATCTAATAAAAAATAGAAATTTAAATTCTAAAAAAAATCTAGTACAAAGTGCAGTTGACCCAATTTTAAACCCCTGATCTATATTTTTAGTTTTTTTAAATTACTCGAGGCTATTTTTAAATGCACCACATGTTATATTTTTAATTATAAAATTGTATACTTACAGGCATCATAAATTAATTGACACGGAAATTCAATCAAAAAAAATAATCTGCAAATGGATTGTCATAAACAACAAATTGGTGAGTAAATTGAAATCTTTTTTTTTTTTTGAAATACAAAAAAATATTAAATACACCATTTATCTTCTTGATCTATATACAATTTTTAATATTTTAAAAATATCATTTATTTAACTGAAAATTGATAAGATAAATAACAACAACAAGTATTTAATATTTAATTCAATTTGCACTTTAAGCCATTATATTTATTTTTTTCATTTATTTTTCTTTGCTAATGGATTACATATATTATTTCTACATCTATTTATTATCTACATTGATAAATATATATATTTTTTTATTAATTGAATAAATATCATAAGTATCATCATTGATAATATATAAATATACATACATAAGTGAGTTGCGAGTTATTTTTATTATAAAAATTTTCATACGAATAATAACAATAATAATAATTAATAATGGTTATACAAATTATTTATCTGGCGAGGTGTTTATTATTATTATTATTATTATTTAACTATAATTTTATTTTGTTAATTTAATAGCCAGAATCATTGTAAAATCCTTCAATTGCCAAGCGTCGTTAATTGAATTAAATTAATTGAATTGTTACAAATTGAATTATTTAATTATTTATTTATTCAAGTATAAATAAATAAATAAATAAATAATTATTAAAGAGATGATGATGATGTTGATGTTGGACTAGGCTGATTTTGTTGATTGATCTTGATAATCTTCAACAGCAACACTTTCTGAGTGATTAAATACAAGTCTATCTGTTGGTTTTTCTCTCATAAGTATAAATGGTAATTCAGCACATAATTCACCACCAAGTGCACCCAAATATAGCTTAACTTTTATGTCGTAAGATACAACAATACCAAATGAATCACGTAAATCAGATGTTGTTAATAGTGTACTTGATGCCAGTTGATTATTATTACTATCATTATCATGTTTTAATTTTGAATCAAGTGCAATACCTCTTCTTGGTTTTTCATTGCCAATATTTGGTTTTAAATATATGATTTTTTGTAGGGTTGAGCCTGGATTTATTGGACAACCGTCTTGTATTTCAACAGCATCAATGACTGTTCTAAATTGTCCATTTTGAAACATAACAACATCAATACCCTGTTGTACAAGTGCTTTAATTTTTTTAACCATTTTATTACTGTTATTACGTACACATATATTAACAGCAATTGAATCATTTGATGAATATAATTGTTTATCAAGTGTAACTTCAAGTTCAAGTTCACCAGGACTTAATAAAAAATCTTTTTTAACAACAGTACATGGTTGATGTCCTTGTTTTGTTGGTGCAAATTGTATTTTTCTAATGCCAATGTTGATTGTACTACGTTTATGTGATATATCTGAATCATTATCACCAGAAAATATTTTAATATAATATGTTACACCACATGGTTCACCCTCTTCATCACCATCACCTTGTGCTAGTGTTACACTTGGTGGTGAACATTGAGGAAATTTAAATGTAAATGGTATTGCATTTTTACCCAATTTTTTCATCAAACGTTCCTGTAACTTTGTTGGATTATTTTCTTGTTTTTTAACTGATGGATATAGCTGCTCTGATGTTAGATATAAATTTTTTTGAAAATTTAAACCCATAACTTCATCTTTTTCACGTCCATAACGAAAACTACAAATAAGTTGACCCCATATTTTTCTTTCATTATTTATATAATCATCATTGTTGATCAATAAAATACCGTCAATTGGCTCGGTACCAGATAAATAATCAATAAAATCACGTTTACCCAAATAAAGTATTAATTTACCATTTGGTGAACATTTTTTAAATACTTTATAATTAACAACCATTTTTTTTGTTTATATTTTTAGCCTTGTTGTTCTGATTTTGTTGATAACTTGGTGAATACTGAAGTGAATATTTCGATAAACACGTAGTTATTATACCGACAACCCTCAACGACAATTTGCATGGCTTCCTAATCCATTCAGTTATATATACATATTAAAGATTTATATATTATATATTATATCCATTAAGATATGAATATATATATTTTGAATCTTATTATTTGTTGTTTTTTTTTTTTTTTAAATTGACGTATGTAATTTGTATTTTTTTTGTTTTCTTTCAATTTACGCAATAATATTATAATGAAAATTTAAATAATAATTTAATTTTAAATTATTGAAGGTTCTCGAGGTCAAGATGATCTTCAATCAAGCAAAAAGCAACAAAAATGAAATTCAAAAAAAAAAACATCAAGACTTTAGTGTGCAGTCATCGTTCCAGGTAATGTACTGATGCTTAAACATTTATATACATTTAAATACACACATACACAAATGATATTGCAAAAAGAAGAAATAAAACTAAATGATAAATATTTTTTAATAATAATACAACTACAACAACAATGTTTAATCGTAATTTTAAAAAACAAAAAGAATCATATAATCGTGCAAATCGAAATCCTCATAGCTCCAACAACACGACCATCATCATCATCATCATCATCATCATGACCATCACCAGCAGTGTATGAATCTTTTGCAAACTCACCTATCCAACTTTTTTTATTTTTTATAATTTTTTATCTACAGTGTGTACATTGCTTGTGTGCACACGAAGCAAAACCAAGCAAGCAAAAGCCAAAGTATTTCTTTCTCTTGAATTTTTTTTTCTTCTCCTCTTTCTCTTTATACTCTTCTGAATCTCCTCTTTCTTTATACTCACTCATGCAAGTATATATAGTGAGGGAAGCACGTTTTTTTTTTTTTTATTTATTTTACAACATGACCCCATCTCGCGCGCGCAAAACCGCCCGGATTGCACAAACACATACATGTACTGCACATACAAAAGTTGAATTTAAAAAAAATATATTTTTATTCACCTCAGTGTCACTCTCTTTTAATGCATCCGTTTTGACATAGTGGAAAAACTTTGAATAAATTATTAACACTATAATGAAAAAAAAAAAAAAAAAATTAATTGAAAATTTTGATTAAAATTATAAATTAAATTCAATTTTTAATATAAAAAAAAAAACAAAACTTTATAAATATTACAAGTATTTATAATGTTATTTAAATTTAATATTTATAATATTTAAAAAAATTATTTGCTTCTGCTTTTGTCCGCCCCCGCGCGCGCAAAACGCTCGCACAACTTTATATATGCGCCGGTTTCGTTGAAAATAAAAAAAGCCAACTCCAGAGTGTGTTGTCTCACGTTCAGTATCACGCAGGGTGTTTCGCGGTGCGTGGCGGGTTATTTCAGTTGGCTTGCTGGCTCTACATCATCATCAACAACATTGTAATCAAAATTAATATCTCACACACACACACAAAAAAAACACGGTGATTAAATTGATAAAAATATATTTCGGATGATAACAATAATAAATAAAACAAAAATTTATTGACATTATTTTTGGAGTGATTTTTATTATTAGTTGATTGTTTTTGTTAACGCTGTGGGATAAGAGACACCAGGTGAGTAACCCCTTTTTTAATTAATCAGGGTGGTTTTTATAGTTTTTTTTTTTTTATTCCTTGTTGTTGTTGCTTTGTTTTGAAGGGCAAATTGGAGTATATGATAGAGCAAAAGTTGTGAGGGAGACGACAATGTATATAGCCCACCATCTAGACGTCGGGTATCGATCTCATTTTGTCTTTTTTTATTCACCGGGCCATCTCACTCAAAATTCATATATATATATAAAATAAATATCTCGGTTATTCACACTCCAGGTATACACATTGTTATAAAAAAAATAAAAAAAAAGAATATTATTCAGACTTTCACAGAGGCGCGTGTTTTGCATCGAATTCCTTCGATTTGTCTTTGACCGTGAGCTTTTTTTTTATTTTTTTTCTCTTCGCCATTTTTCTCTCCTTTGAATCTTTTGAATTTTATTTTCATCCTTTATATATATTTCGTTTATACTGTCGTAGATGGTTGTTGTATTTTTTGAAAAATTGAATTTCGAATTTAGTGGTAATAATGCCGAGCCCATTTGATACATCATCATCATCATCTTTGAAAATGAAATATAAATATTACTATGTTTCAAGCAAATAATTTCGTTGATGCGTTAAATTTATTACTACAGTTGAATGCAATTGATCCAATTGATTACATATATTCTGTGTCCTATTTATTTTGTCACGCGAATAATTATTTTATTGTTTTGTTATGTTTTTTTTATTAAAAATTATTACTAGGTTTTTATTTTACGTAAAAGTTTCAAGTTGGAAAAATTAAATACTAAATGAATGTTGATGATGTTGATGATGCTGATGGTGGTGGTGTACCATGTTGTATATATAACAACACACTGGGTAAAATTCTAAATTCGGATAGGTGTATATTGCTAAGCTATAAATGTTACGAATGAATTCAAATACCAGGCTGATGATGATAGGTATTTGTGTGTATGTGTGTGTGTGTGTACATGGATCCGGTTAACTCTGTTTCACTATTTATTTTTGTATACTTTTTTTTTAAATTTTTATATATTTGTTTTAATTTATTTATTTTTCTTTTATTTTAAAACATACTTGTTTTTTTCTTTTTCAATTTACAAATTTTTTTATTATTTAAACAAAATATTTTAATTTCATTTTTTTTTTTTTTTGATGATTTAATATTCATGTCAATTATTGACAATTATTTGTTTTGCTGATTTATTCAAAATATTAACAAGGCAAATACAAAAAATGTACACTTGAATTTTTTTTTTTTCGGAGTAAATTTTTTTGAGACATCAATTATAATCCTGTCGTTTGTATTTTTATTTTTTTATTTTTTTGGGTTAATTGATTTATTTTTTGATGAATCATTTTATCGAAAAAAAAAAAAATTGAATTACTCATTGATAATTTTGACGAGGTATAAAAATAAAAAATTCTAGAAAGTAAGATGATTTTTAAAAAAAATTTCAAAGATCAAATAAAGATTGTATGTTTATCAAATCGAGTAAATATATAATACAGACACAAACGTGTCATGCAATCATTGACCGATGATATCTTGAAAAAAAAAAAACAAATAATAAAATAAAATACCGGACTTTTCATCAGATGAATGACATTCACCGCGAGCATTTCCGGTGATGACAATAATTTTTATCACTATCAAATAGTATATGATATATTTTATTTTTATTATGAAAATAATTGATAAGACATGCGGTCCATCAAACTTTTTTTATTCTTTTCTTTTTGATAGCTAGTTTTTCTCATTTTATCTTTATTTAACAAAAATATTTTTACTATAAAATACGATTTTAATTATTGAGCAACTCTCGTGAATAATATTTAAAAAAAAAAAAGTAATTATTGTCAAATTGTGAATCACATCAAGAACAAATGACCTCGATATTTATTGTTATCAAAATTGAATCCGGTTTACCTACTTTATAATAATTTTATAATTTAAAAAATAAAGGAAAAACATATTTTTTTAAATTCTATTTTCTAATAATAAAATGAAAAAATTTAATTTAATTTAAAATGTGTCATTTTATGTGAACTACTAATTCTGATAATTAGTATATTATTATTTATTGTTTTCTATTTTTTGATGCGCTTGAAATATTATTATTTTTTAGTGTATATAGTCAATGTCTCTGTCGATGTTGAAATATATATTACCTAATTGTCAAGACTCACGAGTGGCTTACAGTATTATATTAACTTGATAAAATCTTTTTTTGTATTAAACTCGGAAATAGATACATTATGCTACCATGAGCAGAGAAAGTCACTTGGTGACACAGTATTTTACCGGAATTATATACCAATTCTATTATTAGACTAATGTGTATTTTGTGCTTCTATTTCATAACCCAAAACAAAGTAAAAAAATTATGTAGGTCTTTGACATATTTTTAAGTATTTTAACATTTCAAAAAAAATTATTAATTTATATTTTTAAATTAAATTTAAAAACTTTTAGTATATTGAAAAAATTTGAAAATATTATTTCACTTGAAAAATGCTTGCCAAAAAGTTGACAAAAAATATATTTATGAATATTATGAGTAATAACAAAAATAATTATTGACGTCATAGAAATGTGGTCTATATCCTGATGACTAATAAAGTCACTCAAAAAAGGACATTTCATAAATCGCATCATTTAGAAACTTATGAAAATAATTCTTTAATAATTTATTTTCCATTTTTTTAAAATGAATATGAAAATCTTTACAATAATATGAAGGTGAAGAGAAAAATAGATTTAAAAAAAAATGATTCATCGATAAAAATATGTTGGTAATTTTGATAATGACATTAAATAATTTTTAAGGTTTCTTTTGAGCCGACTAAATATTAAACTTCTAGGTTAATTAGATTGAGACTCGTTGAAATGTTTGTTTCGTGTTTGTGTCATCATAGTGAATATTTAAAATTATTTAAACTTTTTTAAACACGCAAAAAAATATATATATTATTATGATGAAAGTATTTTTAAAAATTTTATATTTTTTCGCGCGATAATACATGGTGCTGATGGTAAAATGAATATGACGCATAAAAATAATTTTATAAAATTTAATATGTGAAATTTTAAATTTTCGAGTGTGTATATTTGCATGATTTTTTTCATTTTTTTCTTCATGATGCTGGTTAAACACCCACGTCAACTCAAAAGAATGCGTCCCGAAGTGAAATTTTTTGGCCAGCATTCAATTCAAAATACTCTTTCACTCAACATATATATATAAAAATAATAACCAGAATTTTATTTATCAGAGAAAAAAATATATATTTAAATAAATAATCATTATTTTTAATAATAAAAATTAATTGAGTCGTGAAAGAATAACGGTTTATCATTTTATCTGTGATTAGAAAAATTTATTTACTTTTTTTCATTAAAAATATATATATCTAATTTTTATGACTTATTTTAAACTTGAAATAATAATTATAAATGAAAGTTTTTAAAAACTATCAATTAAAATTAAAATAAAACAATTTTTTTTTTTTTTTTAAATGTGTCATTGACATGAAAAAATTATCAGGCGTTTTTAAAAATTTTACAAAATATTTTTATCTATGTATAAATTTAACTTGAAAAAAAAAAAAAAAAAATTTCCATTTATTATTTTTTCACACACCATTTATATATCATAAATAAAAAGAAAAAAAGATAATATTTTTTTTATCATCACTAAGAATGAAAACAATAAGTAAAAAAAAAAAAAAAAAAGAATTATTAATGAAAAATTTAATATCTTTGTTTTCGAAAAAAAAAAACAAGCAACATCTGAAAAAACAATGAAAATAGAACTCGTATAAATTCCATAAATGAAATTTTTCATTTAAAAAAATGTTATTAACATGTTGACTATGTTTTAAATTAAATTACAATTACCACTATATATAAAGCATCAAGACAAAGATCAACTGAGCACAAGTAACTTGATTCAGTCATTGACATTCCATCCATACCATTTCCAATTAAATTTTACTTTGTACTAAATTTGGCTCAATATTTAACTAATTTTATTTAAATGATCAATTAACCAAAATTACGCAATATGATAATAAATTCCCATTAATAATAAATATTCATTTAATCATGACAAATTGATGATTCGAAATTAAGATGATTATAATTTCTATGAAATACAATATACATATTGCAACAAAAGAAATAAATAAATGTAATTATCATCATCATCATCATCATCAAGACACTGAATTAAAATGTATAACAACAATAACAAGTGGATGGATGAAATTATGATGATGAATCACAAACTAGTCTTGTTGTTGTTGTTGAATTGCAATATATATATATAATTTTGATTGTGACACAGTCTTTTGAGACTATATACAACAAACAACACGCGTGACATTCATTAAAATGTTTTTTATTTATTTATTTATTTATAATAATAGTAGTATTTAGTGTCAGAGACCTGTGTGTATGTAAAAGACCTTCTCAATTATTATTGTCGAGGCAAAATAATATTTTTTTTTTTGTTAATTTTTTTTATTATTATATATACTTTAAATTGTCGAGTGTTTTGCGGTGTAGATTTATGTATATGACAATTTTTTACAATAGTCTTTCAACAAGGGGGCGGTCTTGCAAACAGCCCAATTGAAATTATAATAATATTTTCACTTGATAGTAATAATAATAATATGTATGAACAAATACTTGGTGTGAATTTACTGGAATTATTTAATTTACTCTAATTTACTCTCATTCAAAAGCCAGAAATGGAGAAAAAAAAAAAAAATAGATATAGATATTTTTTTCCTTTTTCTTTTTTACACCACACCCTTTTTGATTTTTATATGGTTATTCATGTAATTTAAAAATTATTATGCCAAAGCCATTATAAGTGTTGAAATTGCAATGTATAATTTATGAAAAAAAACGTGACTATATCAAGTGATCCACATTGATGATGATGATTAATCTAGTCTTTGTTTTTAAAATGAAATTATTAAAATTTACAAATACAATTATTATTGTGTTTATAAATTTATATATGAATAAATAGAAGAGCCATCAGGTCATTGGCCAGATGATGCGAAAAATTTTGTTGTTTAAGACTCAATGAAATCATTGATGATACTCAATGCCAGATATATCATTTAATAGCCAATCATAATACATCAAAAATTATATATTTATTTATTTATTTTAATTTAACATTGTTAAATATATTATTTATTTATTGTTACTGGCATTATAAAGAAATTTAAAAAAATAAAAATAACATTTATTTTTTGAGGTTTATTGCAGACGTAAAAAATATTAAAAATTTAGTTTAATTTTGTCGAGTTTTAGTTTTAAAATATCTTGGCCCACTTTTAGACGATGGCAAACTGGCAATGTTATTCATATGCGTATGTATATTTATGTATACTTAAACAAATCTTCATCAATTATTTTATTTAATAAGAATTTTCATATTTTTCCTGGATGTCGCGTACACTTGATCTTTCAAAAAATAATTAATTATCCAGTAACAAATGACGATACATATTATTTATTTTAAATTTTCTAAATAAAGAAAAGAAATAGTATAAAGGAAATAATTTAAAAAAAAAACAAATCTTGTAGAAAAAAAGAGTGAAAATTCCAAGCTGTCGTCGCGACCACTTTCGGTCAGAAGATTTTTGGTGGACTCAAATGTACATCTTACACCAGTGTGTCATTCTAAAAATAAATATACATATATACATGTTGCTTGAAAGTCTCAAGCAAGCAAGAATTAAGGTGGCCCCCATCACTGTGACTGTATATATAAAATATATCTACACTTTAGCTTGTAAATTTGGCTGTTTGATATATATATAAAATAAATAAAGAGATTAAATTAAACAAAATGAGTCTTGTAACATGAAAAAAAAATATAAAAATAAATAAATAAATGAATATAAAACTTGCCCAACCAGAATACACGAATCTTTAAATTTTTTTTAAAATTTACTTAGTCTGCAAGCATTTATTCCACATGCAGCTTTTTAAATAAAAAAATATTAAATTTTTTTTTTTTTTTCGTTATTTTTAAACGCCCACGAATTACGGATATTATCATGGCTCAAACACACGTGTGAATTGAAATTTTATAAATAAAATTTTAAATTAAAACAACAAAAATTGATTGTTGTTTAAAAAATTATAAATAAATTTATTAATAATTAATGTCAAAGTATATATTTTGAATTGAGTCTTGCGATGTCAAGGTAAAAATTAATTTTTATTTATAATTATTATCAGTGATCAAGTATACAGCCTACTTAATTGTTTATCGAATGTCATCCTTGGCAAATAAATGTCCATGTGATAATATTCCTACGCTTAGAAGTTAATAAATAATTTTAATTCTTCATCATCATCGTTGGTGGGTTTATACAAAACTTGTCTACAAATGTATCCACGCCTTTCATGTTTAATCTTTTGCAGATAGTTATGTTCAATATATCAATTTAATATACAAGTTGAATCTTTTTTTTTTTTTTTTTGAATACATTTGTTTATGTGTTTATGAAAAATTCAAGACAGCTTTGGCTAGCCTGGATAGTAAATATTTTGATTTAATATTAAATTTATATTCTCCGCGAGAAGAAAATAATATATTTCTTGAATTTTCTTGGAGCAAAATTTGATTATAAATTAGATGGTATAGGATATTTGATATTTTTGATAGTTATTATATATTGGTTGCCTCATGCAGAGCTCGATGAGTTGATATTTTCCCATAAGATATTTAAGTGGTTCGCACATGGTGGATCATCTTGATGGACTGACGAACCGGATAAGTGTGTGCATCCCGAATGCCTGCTGATGCTTTCTTTATTTCGTCTTACTGTTAAAGTATCTTTTTTTTTTTTATTTCTCTTTTTTATCTTTTATCATTTTATTTTTATTTTAGCACATAGAACAAGAATACAACGAGTTGAATACGTTCAACAAAATGTGTTTCTTTACAAGGCCAGTGCACTCTTGCGTGCTAAAATAAATCTTTTGATATAAAAAAAAAAATAAAAACAATTTAAATGCAAGAAATAAAAAAACCAAAAACATATTCACTATATATATATAAAATAAATATAATTATTTTTTTTTTCTTTATTTCAATTCAAGTAGAGAAAGAAATTTCTTTTTTTCTTTTTTCTATAGAAATTTCGAAAAATATAAAATTTAATAGTAGAATAATAAAATGACAAAATTAACATAAAATCATTTCAACTTGAGTCTATAAAATTAACGGCAGAATTAATAGCTAATAATAGGATTTTTAACTTGGCCAACAATCGAAATTCCAAAAGACAGAATGCATTACTTTTTTCATTCAACACAAGCACAACAACAGAAATAATAATGAAAGCAATAAAAAATAAAAATAAATAAATATTTAAATACATACCTCAGTGCTTTAATAAAATACTTGTTAATTAAAATTATAAAATAAAAAAAAAGTAGAATAAATATTGTATAAGAGGGCAATGAGTGAGTGAGTGAGTGCGTGTGAAGACTGAAGAGGGCAAAAAAAATAAAATAAAAAATATATGTATGAATAGAATTAAATGCGTGTGTTGGCTTCTTCTTCTTCTTGATTTTTTTTCATTTTATCATGTGCAATTTAAAAACACATACAACAAAACATAACTGGCACTTTAATGTTTCATTTGCATAACCATAAGCAACTGCACATTTTCCATACACTTATATTCACTTATATTCATGACGCATGACATTACTTTTACACATACACACACGTATCAATTTCATTATTATTAATATTAAAAAATAAATAAATTAATAAATTAATTAATGATAATTAAACTAATGTAAATAAATTTTTTTGTTTGTTACAGATATTAAATTATTTATTTTGAAAATAAATAAATTCAAAAAAGGATAATTGTAAATAATTTGTTTTTATAATAATTATTGAAAAATAAATAAATAAATAAATATGGCAGAATTAATAACAAAGAAGTCAACAAATATTGTAAGTAATAAAAACAATGATGTTTGCAGTGTCAAATCTAACAATGGTTTGATAGATATTGATAACACAACCCCAAGTAACAATTTTATAATGAAAAAATTATGTGAAGATGAAGATAATAATGAAAATGTTGATGTTGATGATTTAATACTAACAAACAATACAATTAATGAATTAAATAATGATGAAAAAAGTTTACAAGAATTAATTGAAAATGAATTGGCATTGAGAATATGTACAGATGATGATGAAGAAGAAGAAGTTGATCAAGATCAAGATGATCAAGATGATAATTGTAAACCGAGTGTAACAACAATTAAAAAAATTATACTGGAACCACATCAAGATTTAACTGATATTAATACTAAATTTATAAACAATGAAATAAATAATTATGATATTGTTGATGAATCATTTAATTTTAGCATTAATAATAATCATGAAACTGATGATGTTAAATTAAATCAAAACAATTCAATTGAACAAGTAATAAATGATAATAATTTAGCTATTGATAATGAAACAAATGATGATGATGTTGTTGATGTTGCTGTTAATGGTGAAATAAATAATCAAAAAATAAATATATCAAGTCAAGATTTAGAGCTTCAACAAACAACATCAATTGATGACGATGAAAATATTATAGAAAATAATAAAAAATTAATACAAGATGATGATGATGATGATGATGATGAAGAAAAAATAAATTTTTTACAAGTTGATGTTGATAAAAGTGATGGTAATGTTTTTGTTGTTGAATATAATGAAGACATAAAAAATTCTGACATTACTCAAGAAAATGATAAGCATCAACAAGATCAACCGGATGCTTGGTTGGATCCAGTTACATTGACTGTCAATCAACAACAAACTGGTGAATTTTCAGATGATTTTACAGAAAATATTGATAATGAAAAAATAACACAAGTTATTGATTTAATAAATGATGATAAAAAAAATATAAATATATTTAATAATATAACAGTTGACATTGATAAAACATCATTAACAAATAATAATAATAACAACAATGAAAATATATTTATTGAAAAAAATAATAATGATTATGAAATAATTATCAAAGAAAATGATACTGATGAAATTAAAGAAATTGATGATACCAATGAAAATTTAAAAAAACAAAATGACGATAATTTTTCATCATTAGCTAATAATGAAATAGATCCAATAGTCAAAAATGATATTTATAATAAATCACAAAATGAACAATCAAATTCAATGAGTTGTAATAATAGCAATAATAATATTAATAATAATAGTAATAATAATAATATAGATATTGATTTTGAATTTAAAAAAACTAACAATTTATTATTGATTTCTAATAATACTGAAATAACTGATGTCACAGCTGACAATGACACAGCTATTTATTCAGCATCAATCGATAATTTGCGTGATAAATGCTTGAGTAATATTATTGCTCCCTTAGCAACCCCGGATGATGAAACAAGCAGCGATTTATCTAATTTGTGTGAAATAGTAAGTGTGTGGTTTTTTTTTCATTTTTTATTTTCATTGGCTTATAATATAATAACAAAAAAAAATATAAAATTATTTATAATAACGCTAGTTTGGCTGCTATGTATTATTAAATGAATTATTATTGATGACACGTTATTGATTATTAATTATTATCATGAATCAATTGAAATTTGTGGTCAATATGAAAAGATATAATAATTTGATTTTGATGATGATTAATTAATATTTAATTTCCGTTGGTATATAATAAGATAATAATTTTAATTTCATTTTAATATCCGGGTTTTTAGTTGTTGTTATTGTTAATATCCTTCAATTTGATATTATGATTTTTGATTTATTTTGATGATCCAATTATTAATCATGCAAGCACAATGATATTTGAAAATTATTATTTTATTATATTAAACGAAATAATATTTTTTTTTATTTTAATTTTCCATGTGTCATGCTTTAAAGAGCACAAAGTTTTCTGAACTCGTTTCTCAATGTATTATACTTGCTTTATTCTTCTTGATGTCTTTCATCTCTGTTGAACACCTTTAATCACTTCAAGGCCGAGTCAAACCAAGTTGTTCTTGATGGTGGTGGTGGTAGTAGTAGTAATAGTAGTAGTGATGATGATGATGATGATTTTGTTGTTGGTAAAGGTAGAGGTGGAGGTGATGATGATGATAATGATGATGATGATGGTTGATGGTTGACGGTGATGGTAAAGTCAGTTCTTGTCTGTAACAGTTGGTGTGTTCGTCGGTCTAAATCAACTCCGGTTACTGTTTTTAACAACACATCTTGTGTGGATAATAAAATTCAAATCTTTTACACATATATATTTAACCGTTACAATTATTTAATCGTTTCTCATCTTATAATTATTATAAACTAATGGTGTTGATAAAATTAAATCAAATTTTAATTGAAAAGTGATAATATCAAATGATTTTTCAAAAATTAAATATTGTGTTTCTTTTATAATGAAAATTAATATTATTATTGTTATATTGACACGAGTTCTCTTGATGGATTAAATAACAAAATATATTTTATCTGTCTTTTTTGCACGCTTTCATCGACCTTCTTTGAGATGGTAAAAAAATTTCTTGAATACGGATGTGCCGCAATGATTGCTCTCGTTACACATGACAAAAAAAAATATAATAAAATTTATATTGATGGTCAATGAAAATTAATTATTATAATCAATTAGTGGGGTGATGATTAAAATAGATAAATTATTATTTTATATATTATTTATATTTTTTTTTTTTGAGTGGTTCCGGTACCAATGTGGTGTTCAAGCCAGACTCGATTTCGTTAACCGTTAGTCGCGCGTGGTACACAATAAAACCGTTCACCTCGTGGCCCTTGGGCTGCTGAAAGTATCTTTTATAAATTCTCAATACCAGTTGTTCTGGATAACCCAAAGACAGTAGTTGTTACGATACCACTTGTGTTTTATATACGTACCTATATTAAATTAAAATTAGAAATATTTCGAATACATAATAATATGATAAATCGAAAAACCAATAAACCTTCTTTATAAAAATATAAAATGTAAATTTAATTAATTAATTAATTTAAAGTGACTTTTACATAATTAATTATTAATTTATATATATTAAATTTTTAATAATATTTGTTGGAAGAAGAAGGTTTTTCTATACGCTTGCACGATTTACCGGATGTGTTGTTGTGGCACATACTAGTTTTTTTTCTTTTAATCTTGTCTTTATTATTATTCCCCTAGTTAAGCTAATTATGGATTGTACACAAGAATTACTCAGTGTAGGTATTTTCTTTTTCTTTTTTTTTTTTTTTCACATAAATTTTTAGATTTTTTTCTATATATAAATTTATTTTTATTGCTCAAATAAAATTACGTTTTTTTTTCTTTTATTAATATTTATTTGAAGACATTGAGAGAGAAGAGTCCCTTTGTGTTTTTTATTTTTTATTTTTTTATATTGTCGTGATGACCATGAGGACAACGATTTATTTATATACATCCAACTATACTTTCATTTTAGTGTCCTCGATATAAATGTCTTTTACGTGTCATCAAAAAATTCATTTTAAAAATTATATTTTGTATTTGATCATTTTAATATGTATATGATTTTAATTTACAGAGTGAAATACATGAAGAGGTGATAACAAGTAATACGGTTACATCATCTGTATCAAAAACATCAACTAAAACTAAAAAAAAGAAAATCGATGGTGTTGCTGGTAATGATGCATCACAAACTACACCGAAAATTAAAAAAACTAAAAAAAGCAAAAAAAGTGAATTGGAAAAGGAAAATATATCAGTGGTTAGTATTTATTTATTTATTACATTATCATTGTTTGGCTTTTAATTTACATTTTTGCAAAAATGTTGTTTATTTTTTTAAATTACCAATTGACAACTTTGAAAGTTTTGTAAATGACAAAAATCAAGGTTACCATCAATTTTTTTTTGTTTGTTTTTTAAGAAAAAAATATATTTAGCATGCACAATATATTATTTATAATATTATAAAAATAAATGGCTTATTTAATTGATGTGTGTGTGTGTGTATGTGTATGTGATATAATATTCAGAATGGTAATGCTGCTGAATCAAAAAGCATGAATACAAGTAGTCGTCAAGGCAGTCATTATAACCAGGAAGAATTATTATCAGACGAGGATGATCTGTCAAACGTCAATGTCAAATCATTGGTAAGTAATATATGTATACAAAGTAATAACAAAATTTCGATAAAGAAAAACATTATATCTCATTTATTTCAAATGAAAAAAAAAAAATTATTTTTTAAAGAAAAAATAGCTTTATCAGTGTTTTATTATTGTTTTTTTTTTATTTTTTGTTGTGCTTATAAATTATGATTAATGATCACCTGTCTTGTGTGAGTTTAAAATTTAAATTCAAAAGCATACGAGTGTTGCATATAGCTTTGACTACCTGATAAGATTACAGCTCTATTTAAAAACGTTAATAATTTATTTATTATTTTTTTTTTTTCACAATTTATTTTCTGTCTGTCATTGTAAACTATTATTGCTATTTGCTAGTGTATTTTTTAATTGAAAACTTAGTTTAAAATATAATCTTGAATAAAAACAATGTTCAAATTTTAATATCATTATTTAAAAATGTTTTTTGCTATTCAATTTTTGTCGTGGCCACTTGGTTTACTTAGAAACAGAGTAATAAAAATTAAAATTAAAAAAATATGCATATATACTATCTGCTTTAAATAATAATAATAATTTTGCATTGTTTGTTTTGTGTTTTTAAATTAATTATATATATTGCATTTTTTCATTTGTGTATGCATGAATAGACACAATGCTATGTGTCAGAAACAAGTCGAGATGAAAATGGAAAATCTAATAAGGAAGTCATTGAGACTGGTGTATCCATCAAACAGTTGGTAAGTTGGTATGATATATCGACCATATATTAACAATTATATTCTATTGAATGTCAATTTATTATTTTTTTTTAATTTAAACTATTAAATAAGCCGCTACTTGTGTCTATTTTTTAATAAAAAAACCGCTATATGCAGTTGCTTTTAAAATTATCACTCAACATGATGTATAAATAATTTATTGACATTAATTATTATTTTGATAAAATGTTAAACCCACGTTTTAAATAATTTAAAAACAGAAGGTTTTTCCTCATCATCAATATTAAAATTAAATAAATAAATAATGCCAACCAGATCATTTATAGATTTGTTGATGAAATATATTTCAATTGATTATTTCACATTATGCTTTAATTAAAAAATATTAATATACTTAAATAAATATGAGCATAACTAACAAAAAATATTTGTTTTTTTTTTTTAAATAATTGCTGACAGTGTCGAAGCTTTGGTGACATATCAAATGCAGAAGAGGTTGAAAAAACAACAATTGAAAATGTCAAACAGACTATGGATACCCAAGAAGTACGTATAACATACTAATAATTAATAATATTTTTTGTTATTATTATTAACATGATTAATATGCTTTTTAAATTAAATTTGATATGCTAACAAAATTTCCATTGATTATATTTTTTTTCTTTTTTATTTATCAACTATTTTGTTGTGATTAAAAATTAAATAAATAGTAGATAATAATTAGATATGTTTAATGAAATTTAACTTGAATTTAAAAAAATTAAAAAAACAAACAAATTGGCATGATGGCATGATGTGTAGAAAGCAAAGTCAATGGATGATTTGAGTATCTATGGAAGGAAGTCAAAGATGTTTTCGATTGATGCATCAGTATTTGCCAGGGTTTCAGTAACAGCTCTTGTAAGTAAATTAACAATCAATAAACATCATTCAGAATAAAAAAAATAAAATCATACATATCAAATTAAATATTGTAACACTTTAATAATATTACTGAATGATGTTTTTATTATTATTTTTTTTTTTATTTAAACTTGACAGGTGTTTTTTATTTATTATTATTTTTTTTTGTAATTCACCTGCTGACTAAATTAATTAATAATAAAATAATGCTTGCTAGTTTGCTAGTATTTAATATATTATTTTGATGATTTTTATTTTCATGAAATTCGCATGAATCGCATATAACATAAACATTTTTTTTCTTGAAAAAAAAATAACAAAAAAAAAATAAAATACAGAGAGCATCATACTGTAGTTTGGCTAATTTAACAAAAACCATTGAACACGATGAACATCATAAATATTTAAAATTTGAGGTAAGTTTGGTGTTATGGGAATGTTATTATTACTTCAATTAAATTTAAGTTAATTTAGCTGGTTTTGGATGCTTGTTATTGTTAACGAAAAATATTTATATCAAAAATATTTTCACACTTTTAAATTCATCAATTTACAGCACATGTATGATACAACTTAATAATACCAACAACAACAACAACATTTTTTTTAATAATTAAAATAAATGTGTTACAGAAATCAAGTTTCAACAAATTTGATGCACTCACTAAAAAATCAGTTCTTCATGTTCGCTTGGGTGATGGAACAAAATCACAGCAACAATTAAACATGGTAATTATTATTAATTCATAATTTATCATGACAACGTGTGTGACACAAAAAAAATAAATAAATAATTATCATTATAATCATCTTTAATTTCATATAATTATTTTTAAAAAAATTTCGTATACATGTATTTAATTTTCATCTTGACATTTATTTGAAAAAAAAAAACAAATATTAAATTGCTTTCTCTTAGTTTGTTTGTTTGTTTGTTGTAAAAAAAAAAACTTGTATTATTTCAGGTTGGTCAAAATGGTGATGCCAATCCAAATTGTCGAAGTTGTGGCAAGGTCGTATTCCAAATGGAACAAATGAAGGCCGAGGGTTTGGTCTTTCACAAAAATTGTTTCCGATGTAGTGTATGTAGTAAGCAATTGAATGTCGACAATTATGAAAGCAATGAGTGCATCCTGTATTGCAAGGCACACTTCAAGGAGCTGTTTCAACCAAAACCGGTTGAAGAATCAGATCAACCAGGTAAATTTTTTATTATTAAATATAAGTCCATTTTTTTGTATAATTTTATATATATATAAATTATAATTTAGTACATATATAAAGGTGTAAATATATTTTGTGTTATATTTATTTTTTTTTATTTAAAATTGTCATGATGGTAATTGTAGTGAGACCAAGAAAACCAGAGATGATCATACGTGAGAATGAACCAGAAGAGCTGCCACCTGATGTGGTCAGAGGTAAACAAGGTGTTGCGTGATGATTTTTTTCATCTTCTGGCTTGACAATAACGGCATATTATGTTTTAATTTTTCAACTAAAAAAATATATAAGCAATACAATACCACACAAACTGTATTATATTGCAACAATATAATAATGTTGCTATCATAATTATTATTTAGACTTAATAGCTCTATTATAATCATAACTTGAATTTAAAATTATTTTTTTATTTTTTTTTTCAATTTACAGTGGCATTTCTAGGTATATATTATAATCTACTTACAAGCAGCTTGGTTTTTTTTTTTTTTTTTCTGTGTTTATTTTTTAATTTATTTTCTTTAATTTGTTTAACATTATTTTATAAATAATTTATAAATTATATGTAAATTATTAATTTTAATTTTTTAATATTTGTTCATAGCTTCTGATAAACCAGATCTTGGATTGGAAGAATTATCATCATTAAATGTTAAATCACGTTTTCAAGTATTTGAAAAATCAAAAAATGATATTAACAATGATATTGAAAGATCACCATCACAAGTTGCTGTTAAAAGATCACCAAGTATTCTCAGCAAACTTGCAAAGTAAATTATTTAATATTATTATATATATATAATTTAAATGTTAATTTATTTTATCCATTTTTCATCATATAGATTTCAAGCTAAAGGAATGGATATTGGAGTAGCTGATGAATCATTAAATGGAATTCCATATGAGGAATCAAGTGAAAGTGAGGATGACGAAGACCAAGAAGACACTGATGGTAGCTATTAGAAAATAATATTATTATTATAATTAATCTAAAATTAATATTGGTTTTTTTGTTATTAAAGAAACAGACGGTGATATTGTTAAATCAAAACGTTCAAGTCGTGAACGTCCAATGAGTTTTAGCAAAATGGATGATATTAAAAATCGTTGGGAAGTTACAAGTCAACAAGGAAGACGTGAAACACAACGTGAAGCACGAAAAGAAGAAATTGCTGGAATTAGATCAAGACTATTTATGGTTAATAAATTTAATTAATATTATTTATATATATTTGATAATTAATTAATATATAATTTTATATTTTAAAATTAGGGAAAACAAGGAAAAATGAAGGAAATGTATCAACAGGCTGTTGCTGAGAGTGAAAAACAACAAAAAATAAATGCTGTTGAAGAAATACAACATTCAACACATGCACGTTCAATAAAAGAAAAATTTGAAAGAGGCGAAATTGTTACTGCATCTGATGATGAAATTGATAATAAACCAAAAGCTGAAAAACCAGATGAGGAAGTTATTGCTGCTGGTATGATAATATTTTACTAAGAATTATATATTTTTTTTCTTTAATTTCAACGACCATTCAAGTACCACTTTTGTATATTACCGTCTGGTATTATTTCAAAGACTTTATTGATCTTGGTTATAAATTTCTCAGATGTCTTACTGTCGACTAAATTAGTCTCAGCTTTTTTTCTTTCCTCCTCTTTTCATACACTTTCAAGTGGAAACAAAAATTACAAATTAAACATTTTTTTTTTCCTTTGAATTTAATCCTTAAAACTCTTGGAATTTTTAAATATAAAAATTAATTTATAATTATATAGTATATTTATTTATAATAATAATTTTTAATTTTAGGTATAAGCAGAAAATCACGTTCTCTATTTTTGGAATTGGATGCAACTGCAGCAAAAACTGGACGTCCAGTAACTCCCGTAAATTTAAAAACACCAACTGATTCATCAAAACGAGCAAAAGATGTAAGTTTATAGTTGTAGTTGTTAAATGTATATATTAACATGACATGATATTTATCACTTAATTAAATCCTACATGTCTAGCAATTTTATATATACAACATATATTTAAGTGACATATTGTTTATTATTATTTTATTTGACAAAAGGCATTTATGGCTCGTCAAGTATCTGATGATGTTATTCGTAGTACTGACACAACTGCTGAGATTCAAGTTGAAACAACAGATATTTCAAATAAATTTAAATTTTTTGAAACATACAAGGAACCAGAAAAAGAAAGAAAACAATTTCGTATAACTCCTCCGCGTGATACTAAAGATAAGGTTCGTCGTTGAAAAAAAAAAAAAAAAAAAGAAAATTAACACTTTTTGAATTTTAATTTCAACTAATTTTATTTATTAAGTATTTGCAAATTAAATAGCAATTCAGAGTGTTTTGCAGTGCATGAAGTTGAAATTTAAAAAATATATTTTATCATTAAACTAATAAATATAAATCCTAGATCCTTCAGACAATATAGTGTTGCAAAGCCATGTTACTTTGTGTCCAAGATCAAGGAACCAGAAATATTTGTTATATATATTATTTAATTTTATTTTGTTAAATTAATTAATTCAGTTGAGAGAACCACTGTTGCTGAACGACTTTAGCAAACTTTTAGCCTCATGTTTTTAGACTCCTTTCTCAATTTTAATATACAGGCTCCAAGTGGAGAAACACTGACAGACAAAGGGGAGTCCAAACACGAAGGTCACTACTGTGTGTGTGCTTATTTTTTACACAAATAATAAACTCTCTCTCTCAAAAATATATATTAATTTAAATCATCATCATCATCATCATCTTCTTTTTTAGTTAAATTTCAAAACATGCAAATAATTTGTTTAATATTTTTTTTTTTATCCCCTTTGGTCATTTTATTTACAATAATTCTTACTAAAAATTTACTGGCGTGCGCAAAATACGTTTCCGGTCGTAATTTATAAACTAAAAACCATAAATTATTCAAGAACCACAAAAATATCGTTATTTTAAAAAAAATAAAATATTAAAATTCTTGGTAAAATAAATATTTATACCTGTGTATGAAATTTATTTTTATTTATTATAATTTATATAATATAATTAAAGAAAAAAAAATAAATTCATTTTTTCATGATTAATTTTACATGTACAAATTTGTTGGAAAATATTATTGCAAGTGTTGGAAAAGTAAACATGTCAAATAAATAAAATAAGTTGTTGATGATGATGATGATGATGATGTGGTGGAGGTATTATTTTGAAAGCCATAAAAATGTGGTGGTACAAATGGGTGGTACGTTGATTTCTTCGTCTTCTTCTTCTTCTCATTTCATTTGACGATGATGACGATTGCCCTTGAACCCTATATGTAGTGAAAATATTTACCCATACATTTAACACATCCAATATTAAATAAATATATATAAATTTTATAAAAATCTTGGTCAAATTTTACCGTTACTTATTTTCTTCTTCTTCCATTGGTAAAGAAGAAGAAGAAGAAGAAGTATAAAATTTGTGTCTTGTGTGTCTGGCTGGTTCTTTCAAGTCGGTACAACCGTACAACACACAAGTCACAACCACCATCATCGTCTCCAACTCTCCATGGTCTCCAGTACGGCACACACATTATTAACACTCAGTTTTATTCAGTCAGTTTGCTCGGAAACACTGGTCAAGTAACACACTCACCCAGCCATTCTCCAAGGGGAAATAGAAAAAAAAAAAAAAAACAAATAATAATAATAAAATAACCGGCTTGTGTGTTTATTTTAATAATATATATTTAAATTGTTATTAAATAATATATTGTTTAGTTATTTATTTATTAATAATTTACAATATTGTTTGTTAATTTAATTAACAAAATTTAAAAGTAAAAAAAGTGTGATTTGTGTGTGATTGTTGTTTTTGGAGTAAATACATTTTGGAGCTTGATAATTTTTTCAATTAAAAATGAACAAGGTATTTAATATTTTAATAATAACAACATTTATTTAATGTTATAAATTTAATTTTATATATGTCGAGTACATTGCGATGCGATTATATACACACAGGTAAACGTCATGGGGCTTCTTTGAAGGCATTCAGGTGGAAATAATATTCTCCATCTCACCTGATCCCCATATGTCCTTTTTTTTTATATATATATAAATTTTTTTTTATACTTCTGTCTTCCTTTCACCTGGCCCTTTGAATATCTTCACAAGCTTCACATACACAAACACATTGAATATATATTTTTTCTTATTCGAAATAACGAAACATCATTTATTTTAATTTTTATTAATTTATTTTATCGTTTTTTGTATAACAACATTGATAAGAAAATTGAATGACGTTTTATTATTTTATGAATCAAGTAGTTTTTCATGATTTGTAACGGTTGGAAATTTTCTTTTTTTTTAAATAACGAGCAAGCTCGTTATGTCGAGTCATAATGCGTGAAAATAAAATAAAAAAAATAAAAAAAAAAAAACCAAACATGACAACAATATAAATAAATGATAATATTTTTTAGATAGTATAGATAGTGTGGATGAGATGATTCATCTGGTATGTGTCATGTTGATTTTAAAATTTATGGAATTTCATTATGACGTCATGATGGTATTTTCTCTGAGGAAAAAGAAAAAAAAAAAAACCACATGAAAGATAAATTTGAAAGGGCAATATTTGATATTCCAAACGACACACCCCTGTGTATAATAATATAAATTTCTTGGAAAAACAAAATAATAAAATCATAATGATGATGATGCATTTAAATTCAAGCAACGATTGTTAAACTAACTGATTGTGCTGCTTGTTGTTGTTTATAATATAATCATTTATTTACAGTACAAATATATACCTAAATTATATATTGAAACATTTGCTAAACAATTATTATTTTTAAAAACAGGTTAATTCACCAGAACGTGAGATATATCGTGATCCAGATGTGATACGTGCTGATGATCGTGTTGATGAAGTAGTACACACAGATACAGCTAGAAAAATGCTTTCAATATTTAGACAGATGGAAGTTAATGCATCAAAAGAAGATTTACCAGATGGTCCAAAGCCACTAAAACGTTTTACACCACCACCAGAAGATAAATTTGCAAAACCAAGTGGTTCTGATACTGAGGAAGATGAAGATGATGGTGAAGAATCAGCCGATGATGATAGTACTGAGGACAAAGATCCAAATTATGTCAGGGCTTCTGACAAGGTAATAGACATTATTATTTAATTCAAAATATTAATTATTAAATTGTATTGTATATTTTTTTAATTTAGGTTGAGGATGAATTTTTAAAACAATCGCAAAATGCTGATAAAGCTAAAACACTACGTGCAAAATTTGAACAATGGGAAACAACTGATGGTAAAACAACTAGTCATCATATTGCTGAAATGGATCTAGCACAAGATGGTGGTGAACAAGCAAGTATTGAATCAGCAAGAAGTTTACGTGCACGTTTTGAATCACTTGGCTCAACACCTGCTGAAACAACACCACGTACAGCCAAAGTCAAGGTCAACAGATTTGTGGTAAGTTTAATTAATAACATTTTTATTTAATTATATATATTAAACTATTTTATATTTTTTTATTTATTTGTTTTTGTTTTTTTTTTTTGCAATGCGTTTGACCGTTCCACGTTTTTTTTTTCGATTTTAGTAATTTTTTTTCATTTTATTTTTAATGTTTTTATTAACCCCGTTATTTATTATCAAAGTTTTTTTTAAAAAAAAAAAAAAAATGTAAATAATATTATTTTAATGACGATAGACAAATCAATGCGTTTTTAAGTTTTTTTTTTTTTTTTTTCCTAAAACACAACATTGACAGTGTTTTGCCTGGCATGAGCAAATAATTGTAAAAATTTTTTAATTTTTATTTTCAATTATTTTCTAAAAGATATATTTTAATTTTTTAAAAATTATTATTTATAATTAATTTGCATCATGCAACTAACTGTAAATTGTATGGATTTAAATTACCTAGTTATTGTTATTATTATTTTTTTAATTAATTTTCGTTTTAATGTCGTTTTGTTGGAAAAAAAATAATTATAATAAAATTTAAAAAAGAAAAACGATAAATCAATGACGCTTTAAATTTTTGAAAAGCAGTAAACATCAAAGACTGAGAAGATGGAGTTAAATAATGAAAGAAAAAGAGAGAGAAAGAAAAAAAAAAAGTTAAATAAAAAGAAAATGAGAATCATGCTTGGGATATTTCGAAATATCGAGGAAATCGAACGAGTGCTTCCTGTGACCTTGACACGATATCAACAAATTAAAAATATCCTTAACAATTAATATTGATTTTTTAATAATAATAATAATATTATTTAAACTGTTATTATTATTAAAATTTATTATAAATATTATTAATATTATATTATCTTTAAATCGTGTTGAAATGATTTTTTTTAATTTCAATTTCTTAAATTTTAAATTCATTTTTTAAAAATTATTATTATTATTACTGTATATTATATTAATTACTATGTAATTCATGTAATTATCTTTAAAAATAATAAGTGCAATATATTGACAATTTAATTGCTGTGTCAATTTAAATTAAAATTAATAATTAAATTTTTTTTTTTCAAATTAAATTAATATTATGAAATGATAAAATTTGAATTAATTATTTAACATCTCTGTGAGACAAATTTTAATTTAATATAAATTTTTAAAACGTGCCAATAAACACGTACGAAAAGAACGCACAAATATATATATATTTTTTTTCTTTTTGTTGAATTATTTTTCCGTTGGAATAATTAATAATCTATGAGCCAAAATGAAATTTTAATTTTTAAATTATATTGTTAATTAATTGAACAAATTATTGAGTTGATTTTTAAAATTTTTCTTTGAATATATATTGACCAAAGGTAATACAGAATCTCATCGAATTTTTATAAATATGTATTTGATAATTTAACACAACAACGAGATTAATTAAAAATTATTTAATTGTATTAATGTCGAGCATTTATAAAAAAATTATTACTTGACCAGAAATAATTTATTTTACATGAAAGAAAAACATGTTTTAAAATCAGTCAAACAAACGATTATTTCTAAATAATATTTTCAAAATGAAAAATAAATAAATTGTCAGCAATAATAAATTGTGTAACAACGTAAAATTTAATAATTTTTAGCAATAAAATTGTGTACCACATATTGTATTATATATAAAAAAAATTATAACTTCCTTTGACGTAAATGTGTCTGTATAATTAAAAAACAATAACAAAAAACGTCTATATATTTAAAATAAAAACGTAAAAAATTATATTATCGAATAATTAATAATAATTAATTAATAAAACGGTCAAATGCAAATAATGTCTATCCCAAATCCAATATTGTGCCTTTCAATCTGTAATTTATATAAATTCTTTTTTTTTCTTTTTTTAATTATTTAAATAATAAATATAAACAAAAAAAAATAACAGGAAATTCAGACAGCATGTACGGATATCTGCGAGAGCTGTGAAAAAAAGGTCTATCCCTTAGAAAAAGTTGAGACAAATAATAAAATATTTCACAAACAATGCTTCAGATGTTTGCAGTGTAATTGTGTATTGAGGTAATATATTTTTAATTTATACATTAATTTATTGATAATAATTTTTATTTATTATTTTAGAATGGATACTTTTACTTTGAACAATGGCAAACTCTATTGTATTCCTCATTTTAAACAATTATTTATCACTCGTGGTAATTACGACGAGGGTTTTGGTGTTGATCCACACAAAAATAAATGGGCAACAAATGGAAATTCAACATCAGCAGCTGTTATCAATGGTGGAGCAACTCCAGTTGTTCAACAAGTTTAATTTAAAATATCAAAATACACACATTAACAACAACACCACACCTAAATCAAAACAAAAACGAAAAAACAAGACTACAGATGAATTTTAACACAAATTTTAATGACAAAAAATCATTTTTTTTTTTTTTTTTTTTTTTTTTGCAATTTTAAAAATCATTTATGACAATTTATTTAACTTTATTATTATTTTTATTTTTTAATTTTTAATTATGATTTAATAGTTGAAATTTTCGTGCAATTTTTGAGATTTTTTTTTTTTTTTGAATTGTCACCTGGCTGTGTTTACTCAGTGCGAGGGTTGCACAAAATATAAATCATTTACAAAAATAATTAAATTAATTGGTAGCAGTGCCAAACAATGAAAAATCTAATTAAAATATTTTTAGTGTTTTTTTTTTTTTACAAAATTAAAAGTATGAATTTTTAAATAATGCTCATCAACTTGATAATAAAGAAATATTTAAATGTCTAAAAAATAATTATGACACTTTGTCTGTAACGTGTATAAGTTAATTTTAATATAAAAAAAATAATTGTTTAAATGATTGATTTTGTACTTTCTACATTTTTTTTTTCTTTTCAAATTTTAATTACAATAATAAATACTATTTACTACGTTGTAATATATTTAAATTAAATTTGATTTTTGTTTTAATTTCCCAAAAGTGTAATAGCTGCCGATCTAAATGTCATTGACAATAGTTGATTAATTTATTATCTTGCCTTTTATTGAAAAATTAAAAATATTTAAAATAATTTTTCGAGATAGATAGAAATGTATTTTTCTAAAGTTATCAGTTAACTTGTGGGTGAATGAAAATTAATAAAAGTCCGGAATGTTAGTTTAATTTTAGATGAGAGTCAGAATGTGAAGACCAAGATGAAAAAAAAATATTGAGTGAGCAAAAGAGATGATGATGATGATGACGACGAAGAAGAGAGTGAGAGATAAATATATTGTGTGTTGAGAATGATGATGGAACCTTTTAAGGCTCGACAACGCAGCTGGGGAATATACGAAAAAGCAACAAACATTTTTCACATCATCACAGTGTGGGGTTGATGTTGCTCTTTCTTTGTCTCTCATTATATATCACATACACACATAGACATAAAAATTTTGGGCTCAGTCTCTATTTTAGTAATTTCTTAATTTGTCTCTTCTCAGCCTGCCTCGAGACTAAAACCTCTCAAAGAAATCATTTTTATATATTTATATATATTTTGTCGGAATCTAACCATGTGGCAAGCACGTGCCAACGTTTTCTGCAATCACCATGAGGTACATGTGGCCATTTGTCAACTATATTTATACATTTTTATTTTTTTATATAAATATATATTTAGAAAAAAAATTCAACTCTCGGCTAGGGTTAAAATTTATTTCTCCATTGAAACTGCTTGATGAACGAAATTCATATAATGTGATTACTAATCACGTGTCATCAGGTGATCAAACAAAATGGGATTCAATTAATCATAGACAATTAAATTAGTATATAATAAGATTTATTATAATTACATTTATAAGAATATGATGAGAAGAAGAACGATATATGCTAGATAGAAACGATCAGTTGCAATTTACTTGGGTCTGTTCTTGTCTCTGATTTTTTTTTGTCGTCTGATCTTCTGGTACTTGCATGTTCGTAATTGCATGTTGATTTATATTATTTTATTTTATTTTTTTTTGTTCGTCTGGATCATAGCCAATTGATAAATTATATACGGATAAAATAGTGAGTTAAGAGGCACAACACAAATGTTAAAGGATAACGAAAAACGCGTGACAATGTCAATGAGGACTAAATAATAAATAATTTATGATAATAACAAATATTCATGTTGTATAAGCTACAAAGTACAATACAGTATGATAAATGTGCGTAAAATAAAGGCATTTGAGTAAATTTATTTCCTCATATTATGATTGGTTAGCGGTTTTTTTTTTTCTTCTTTTCATCTTGGATAGTTTGTTGATGTTGATGTTGTTGTTGTTGTTGTTGTTGTCTTTTTCTATCTCTCGGCTGGTTATTATCCGCAATTGTTTTCGTCTAGCTGATACAGCGAACTTGTGATGTGTGCGTGGTATAATCAAATAGTATGTCTGATTGATGGCACACAGCTGACAATGTTTTTTTATTTTTAAATTGGTGAAAGGTGGGCGAGGTGTGATGTTCGATGAATTTTAAGTGTTCAAAAATAACTTAGAAGCACTTGCGGTGAACGATTCCTGGGCCGGATTCGTCATATTCTTGCTTGGAGATCCACATTTGTTGGAAGGTGGATAATGAAGCAAGGATGGAACCACCGATCCAGACGGAGTATTTTCTTTCAGGTGGTGCGATGATCTTAATTTTAATTGTTGATGGAGCAAGGGCAGTGATTTCTTTCTGCATACGATCAGCAATACCTGGGTACATTGTGGTACCACCGGACAAGACAGTGTTGGCATACAAGTCCTTACGGATATCAACGTCACATTTCATGATTGAATTGTAGACGGTCTCGTGGATTCCACATGATTCCATACCCAAGAATGATGGTTGGAAGAGGGCTTCTGGACAACGGAATCTTTCGTTACCAATGGTGATTACTTGACCGTCGGGAAGCTCGTAGCTCTTTTCGAGTGAGGTACTTGCTGCAGCTGTGGCCATTTCTTGTTCAAAGTCCAGGGCAACATAGCAAAGTTTCTCTTTGATATCACGGACAATTTCTCTTTCAGCTGTTGTGGTGAATGAGTAACCTCTTTCGGTGAGAATTTTCATGAGGTAATCGGTCAAATCACGACCAGCCAAATCCAAACGGAGGATGGCATGGGGAAGAGCATAACCTTCGTAGATTGGTACAGTGTGTGAGACACCATCACCAGAGTCCAAAACAATACCAGTGGTACGACCTGAAGCGTACAATGAGAGAACAGCTTGGATGGCAACATACATGGCTGGGCTGTTGAATGTTTCAAACATAATTTGGGTCATCTTTTCTCTGTTGGCTTTTGGATTGAGTGGTGCTTCAGTAAGAAGTACTGGGTGCTCTTCTGGTGCAACTCTGAGTTCATTGTAGAAAGTGTGATGCCAGATTTTTTCCATATCATCCCAGTTGGTGATGATACCATGTTCAATTGGGTATTTCAATGTGAGGATACCTCTTTTGCTTTGGGCTTCGTCACCGACGTATGAGTCTTTTTGTCCCATACCCACCATCACACCCTGTAATCAATAATAAATATTGTTTTAATTCGTTTAATTTATTCAAAAAATAGAACGAAATAATTAAAGAAAAATTAACTAATTAAAACTGATAAATAAAATTACCTGATGACGGGGACGTCCAACAATGCTTGGGAAGACAGCACGGGGTGCATCATCTCCAGCAAATCCTGCTTTGCACATACCAGATCCATTGTCTACGACAAGTGCCGCTACATCATCATCACACATCTTGATTGATTTTTTTTAGTATAACGTTCTGTGATATATAACAGACAAAAAAAAAAAAAAACAGTATAAAATTAATTCAATTGAATAACAATATCACACACAATAAAATGAAATATATTCAAGTTTACACAGTAAAATCAATTTAAAAATATAAATTAATATCTAATCACAATAATTAATAAACACCGTTGATTTTTTCACAATAAAACATTTAGAAAAAAAAAAAACTCAAGAAATAATAAATTGAAGTAATATTATTAATTTAATTTACAAAAAAGTAATTGAATAAAATAATAAAATAATGAACAAAGAAAATATGTTTTGTACCGTGAGTAAAATGTAAAATTGACGCGCTGAAGGCGTTCGTCTTGCAAGGGACCAAGCAGCGAGTGGCGTACTGAAGCTGATGTGGGGTCCCTTTATCCATATTGGTCTGAGCCAAAAATAACGATCCGCCCCTTACATGGAAATCTGCTTGGTTTACCCGCTCTCTGACTACCCGTACGTTGTACACATAGTCCTTAGTCGCCCTAAGAGAACACAAACGACGTCGCACATCGTCGACGCTACGTCTTGTTAACGCCCCCCGAATCCAAATAAGGTGTCTGATACCCCACCATATCTTTAAATTAAACTACGCTGGCCAAAAAGCTCTGGGGGAGAAAATTCAACTTTTACCTTTTTGCCCCTTGGCTCTTTTGTGTCTTGTCTTTGTATCAGCAACATCACCACTTTAGTGACCAATTCAAGACTTTTCATTTACGTACTTACAATTCGGCATTGCATATCGCTTCAGCTTTTTCTTCGCATTTATTCATTAATTTCGTGCAGTAAATTA
The DNA here is from genome assembly GCF_014905175.1 of Aphidius gifuensis. Taxonomy (NCBI): domain Eukaryota; kingdom Metazoa; phylum Arthropoda; class Insecta; order Hymenoptera; family Braconidae; genus Aphidius; species Aphidius gifuensis. The sequence continues at coordinate 25,093,298 of NC_057791.1, read as the reverse complement.
AATAATAACTTTTCATCATTTAAAAATCATTATACAATTAATTTATAAAATAATATTTGTTATCATGTAATGTTAGTTGATTATTAATTTAATTGTTTTCAAATTTTTTAAAATAAATAAACATAAAAAGTAAGGAATGCCCGGGGTGATTGTGTGATGATTTTCATAATGATGATGATGATGATGTTGTCGGTCCCTGATCATTACGAGTACAAGCTCCACACAACGAAGATAAATTCTGCTGTTGCTGTTGCTGTTGGTGCTGCAACAACACACGTGTGGATCCCATATGCACATCTGGATCCAGCGAGGACCCCGGCGAAGATCCGACATAATATCACATGGTAAATGATGGAATTGATGGCATTGAGCATGACCCTCTCTGATTTTTAAACATTTTTTTTGTCCCAAGTGTTTTTTCATGTACATTTTATCAAATTTATATTGTCTTTACTCTAAAAGTTTTTGTTATATACCACCAATACTTTGGTGTCAATTTAAATTTTATAAAGAATTAAAATTTTTCCCTTTAATTTCCATTACACCAGCTAAACTTGGCTTGGGAATAAATATATGTATATCCTTTTTATCGTAAACATCCTGTATGAATTATTTAAAAAAGTTTCTTTTTTTTTTTTCCTTTTTCGTTGGACAAAAATAATTTAATTTTCAGCTGAAGCTAAAATCTAAAGAGTTTGCTGATTAAGTGCAATTAAAAAATAAAATATTTAATTTAATAAAAGTTAATTTATATGTATATTCATGCTTCGTTAAAATAAAAATTTATGTAATTATCATTATTAGCTTTTATAAATAATTGCAAAATCGCATACTCTTTGATTATATAACGAGAAATTAAATAAATTTACGAATAAACTAAAAAATAACTTGTCATCTATATGTATACTCAGTAAATATATATGACTTTGTTTTGTCACGTAATAATTTTAGTTTGTTCCAATTTTCTATATTGGTATATTTCCCCGGTTAATGCTTTTTTAAAATTCATCAAGTGTATTTTGATTGAAAATAACAATAAAATAATAATAATAATAATAATTGAGAAAAAAAGGTTCTAAAGAAAATGCATGTAAATTAATCAGCTGTAAGAATATAAGGTAGTATTTATTCCATAAGATGGTAACTTATATATACAAAAGATGAAATTTTCGCTCAAATAATTAATATAGCAATTGTCAAACGATCAATGTCAGCTAAATACAGAAAGTAATTAGTGGCACATAGCATGACAAAGCAATAATATGTATAGTAGTATGCGATTTTTGATTTGAATAATAATAATTCAATAAATATAAATAGTTTTGAAATAAACTTCTTAGAAGCACTTGCGGTGGACGATTCCTGGACCGGATTCATCGTACTCTTGTTTTGAGATCCACATCTGTTGGAAGGTGGACAATGAAGCGAGGATGGAACCACCAATCCAGACGGAGTATTTTCTTTCAGGTGGTGCGATGATCTTGATCTTGATTGTTGATGGAGCAAGAGCTGTAATTTCTTTTTGCATACGATCAGCAATACCTGGGTACATTGTGGTACCACCAGACAAGACATTGTTGGCATACAAGTCCTTACGGATATCGACATCACATTTCATGATTGAATTGTAGACGGTCTCGTGGATTCCACATGATTCCATACCCAAGAATGATGGTTGGAAGAGGGCTTCTGGACAACGGAATCTTTCGTTACCAATGGTGATTACTTGACCGTCGGGAAGCTCGTAGCTCTTTTCGAGTGAGGTACTTGCTGCAGCTGTGGCCATTTCTTGTTCAAAGTCCAGGGCAACATAACAGAGTTTTTCCTTGATATCACGGACAATTTCTCTTTCAGCTGTTGTGGTGAATGAGTAACCTCTTTCGGTAAGAATCTTCATGAGGTAATCGGTTAAATCACGACCAGCCAAATCCAAACGGAGGATGGCATGGGGAAGAGCATAACCTTCGTAGATTGGAACAGTGTGTGAGACACCATCACCAGAGTCCAAAACAATACCAGTGGTACGACCTGAAGCGTACAATGAGAGAACAGCTTGGATGGCAACATACATGGCTGGGCTGTTGAATGTTTCAAACATAATTTGGGTCATCTTTTCTCTGTTGGCTTTTGGATTGAGTGGTGCTTCAGTAAGAAGTACTGGGTGCTCTTCTGGTGCAACTCTGAGTTCATTGTAGAAAGTGTGATGCCAGATTTTTTCCATATCATCCCAGTTGGTGATGATACCATGTTCAATTGGGTATTTCAATGTGAGGATACCTCTTTTGCTTTGGGCTTCGTCACCGACGTATGAGTCTTTTTGTCCCATACCAACCATGACTCCCTGATGACGGGGACGTCCAACAATGCTTGGGAAGACGGCACGTGGTGCGTCATCTCCAGCGAAACCGGCTTTGCACATACCGGATCCATTGTCTACAACTAAAGCAGCTACTTCGTCGTCACACATTTTGATGCTGTTTTTTTTCTTTTAAATAGAAATAATCTGCAATATAAAATAAAAAAATATTAATTTCATTTTTTAAATCATCATATAAATAAGACAAAAATTAAATTAGCCGTAAAATAATGATAAAATTAATACGATGACAAGTTTAAATTAATTTAAAAAATTGTAAATTGTTTCAGATCCGTGAAAGATTGACCTAATTGCCTATAAACTGAGAGGCCACCGACGAGAAGTAACAACTATACGCTGTTGAGTTCTATTTTTGGTTGGCGTGATTCTATGTTTAGACGAAAGCGCGGACGCTCCCTATAAGTTCAAGCTTCAGATTATGAACTCCTCGATGTATTATTGGGTGGTGGCCGAAACTAACGACAATATCATCAGGCATAACGGGTTACGCGTGCCAAAATTATGCCCCAACACCGAGTGACAAGTACATGAGAAGACCCCCAAATCCGGCCAAAGACCTACAGATGTCTATATGATGTTTTCCCCTCTTCTCAATACATTTATAATAAATATTTAAAAAACGTAAGCAAATACTTTTTCAAAATAACTTTTGAGCTATTCCATCCGTTTACTCTATCTAATTTCTCCCGATATTTTTCAGCTTTAAAAATATATCCCAATAAAACAAAACAAAATTAAATTAAAACTGAATGAAAGCTTCTACGAAAGTTATTTTTAAATTTTATCAAAATATTATCCTTTTTTTTTTTTTTTAAATTTTAAATTCTCCCAAATGTTTATAGACTTTTAAAAAAAATTTAAATCCCAACGTTATTCGTATACCATTTAAATTAAAAAAAAAAAAAAATTCACTTTTCAGAATTGAAACACCAGGTTCGGTTGTGCACGAGATTAAATTCACAATGAGATGTTGAATATCACTTGGTGAAGAAAAAAAAAAAAAAGAAAAAGATTGAATAAATTTTGAGATGAAAAAAAAAAATGAATATTTTTTTTGGAAAATTATCCAGTATGCTGTTACGTACCGTTGCACGGGACAGAGTGTTGTGGCGTCTGTGCTAGAAGAGCATCCTGACGTCCAATATATGCTCTCGTTCAAGCGCCCCCGCATATTCCCAGTAGCACAAGTGTTTACCGGACAGGCACGAAAAAGGCATGCATCTCGAAACGGCATCGGGATGCTCGACAAGATTAGGCAGCCCTAAGCTCCATCACTGGATCCATCACCTTATTTTTATTTTTATTTATTTATTATATTCATTCCCAGCAGCAGCAACAGCAGCAGTGCTCCAATAAACCACACCACCATACTATCAAAATTAAAAATAACGAAAATAACAATTATTTTCATATGTAAACAACGATATTCTACACCTTCAATATTTATTTTAAACGAACAAAAAAACAACGTGCATTGATTTGGTAAAATCATTTATTTTTTGCTGAAAATATTCAAAATTAAATGCTATATTTACTTTAACAATGCATAATGTATTTTTTTCTTAGGTCGAAAATTAAATTTAAAAAAAATATTAATTTATAAATTAATAATAAATACGTGGGTATTTTTGTTTTTAAAATTTGAAAAAAGAAATTAAATTTAAAAAATCAAATTGCCTATTCAATCAAGTGTATATATTATATTTCTTAATTGAAAAAAAAACTAATTAATAATAAACAAGTAAATATTACTGGAATTAAAATGAAAAAATTATTTTTTACATCTATTAAATTTAATTGTTAATTAAAAAATCAATAATAAATAATAGTGAATATATTTATATTAAAATTAGAATTATATTAAATTTTATAAATCTCATCGATCATCGCTTAAATTGCTGAAATAATATTGCAATTAATTATTTAGCCTCTTGACATTACCTCATCTAGACAAACGAATTTTAATAATAAATATAAAACACATAGAAAGCTATGTAATTTAATAATTTAAAAAAAAATATAAATAATCACAAATTGACAATTAATTCAATAGTTTTTATTTATGAAATTTTCTTGAAACAATTTACAAAAAAAGTAATAAAAAAACAAAAATTATAATTATAACAAGCCGGAAAAATATGACGAAATAAAAAATGTTACAAATAGTAAATTTATAAAGTCAAAACCAAGGTCAAACCAGGTAGTGGCACAACGTCATCATCATGAAAACACACACAATAGTTATTTTAGGGATGAGCATGTTGCTTTTAGTTTGACAGCCACTCATCACCATACTCAGTCATATTCGTAATCTAATCATGACGTTGGTTTTTATTTATTCATTTTTAGTTACTCTTGTTCTACATGCAGCTACATAGCCAATACATTTATTAATAAATAAACATTGGCAAATTATTTATCAAATCAATTTGCAATGTATATACAACACAAAGTATTTGATTATTTATTTTAAAAAATAATAATATTCTTCATCAAAAAAATAAAAATAATAATTTTATTTGAACATTTCGAAAATGGAACGTTGAATTTTATTTTTATTTTTAAAAAAATATGCCTCCAGTAATACGTGACCTAGTTTGAATAATAAATATAGAAATAATATATATTTTTTTCAAGATTAAAAGAATTTCTTATTCCGGGGTTTAGAAATAAATAAAATCGAAAAAATAATAATAACATAATCGAAATGTTGCCAAAAAAAATATATTTAATAATAATACGAATGAATGTTGTAATACTCTGATGCTATTCTTGATTCCAGCTTTCGTATTTGTTGATAAATAAAAATAATAATTGTAACACTGCAATAAATAGAGGAGGGAAATGATGTGGATTATAAATAATTAATAGAACAATAGAAATAATTAAATTTTGAGCTGAAATTATATTTTATGTATTTTGACATTGACAAATTAAAATTATTTTGTATTACAATAGTATATAATATTTACAAAATAAATAAATATATATGATAGACATGTCAGTGGCTGCACTTTGGTAAAATGATTTATAATTATAATTAAAATAATCATTGAATAATTATTTAAAAAAAAGATAAATATATACTTTTTCTTTTCAAATCGAGTTGATTAATTAATTAATTTATTTATTGTTAATATAGAAAAAATAAATCGACTTGAATAATTATTATTTTTCTTTTTTTTTTTCGATTATAATTTTTTGTGATAAACAACAGACGTGAGAGATCAACTCGTACTTTACAGAAATTAAAAGCGTCGTGTTTTACCAAATAATGATATTGACTCGAACATTAACCAGAGGAATGTCGAGGGTTTTTTATTCATCCAAAGACTCAGGCAGGCCGTTTCGTTTATGTTTTTTATTTTTACGAAATATATATATATATAAATATCAGGTTCAGTCTCCTGGGTGTCATTTGAGTGTTATTATGTAATATATATTTTATAATTATTTAATTTATTAGTTTCAAGAAAATCCAAAGATATTTTGTTGAGTCAAAAATCATTAATTAAGTAACACGCTGCAATGTAGAGCAGATGTGTTTGTTGTTTGTTGTTGTCGCCGTCCTCAAAATTGCATCTTGAACACAAGGTCGTTGAGGCACGCTTGTAGCGCGCTGAATGATAGAGATGATTTATATATGAATGATATTTTAATGATGAATATATGAAAATGATTCCTTGAAGGTAGCTAAGAAAGACAATTGATATTATTATCTTTCTTGGACCTTCTAATTTTTCTAATAAATTAGATAACTTAGAAGCACTTGCGGTGGACGATTCCTGGACCGGATTCGTCATACTCTTGTTTTGAGATCCACATCTGTTGGAAGGTGGACAATGAAGCAAGGATGGAACCACCAATCCAGACGGAGTATTTTCTTTCAGGTGGTGCGATGATCTTGATCTTGATTGTTGATGGAGCAAGAGCTGTAATTTCTTTTTGCATACGATCAGCAATACCTGGGTACATTGTGGTACCACCAGACAAGACATTGTTGGCATACAAGTCCTTACGGATATCGACATCACATTTCATGATTGAGTTGTAGACGGTCTCGTGGATTCCACATGATTCCATACCCAAGAATGATGGTTGGAAGAGGGCTTCTGGACAACGGAATCTTTCGTTACCAATGGTGATGACTTGACCGTCGGGAAGCTCGTAGCTCTTTTCGAGTGAGGTACTTGCTGCAGCTGTGGCCATTTCTTGTTCAAAGTCCAGGGCAACATAGCAAAGTTTCTCTTTGATATCACGTACAATTTCTCTTTCAGCTGTTGTGGTGAATGAGTAACCTCTTTCGGTGAGAATCTTCATGAGGTAATCGGTCAAATCACGACCAGCCAAATCCAAACGGAGGATGGCATGGGGAAGAGCATAACCTTCGTAGATTGGTACAGTGTGTGAGACACCATCACCAGAGTCCAAAACAATACCAGTGGTACGACCTGAAGCGTACAATGAAAGAACAGCTTGGATGGCAACATACATGGCTGGGCTGTTGAATGTTTCAAACATAATTTGGGTCATCTTTTCTCTGTTGGCTTTTGGATTGAGTGGTGCTTCAGTGAGAAGTACTGGGTGCTCTTCTGGTGCAACTCTGAGTTCATTGTAGAAAGTGTGATGCCAGATTTTTTCCATATCATCCCAGTTGGTGATGATACCATGTTCAATTGGGTATTTCAATGTGAGGATACCTCTTTTGCTTTGGGCTTCGTCACCGACGTATGAGTCTTTTTGTCCCATACCAACCATGACTCCCTGATGACGGGGACGTCCAACAATGCTTGGGAAGACAGCACGTGGTGCGTCATCTCCAGCGAAACCGGCTTTGCACATACCGGATCCATTGTCTACAACTAAAGCAGCTACTTCGTCGTCACACATTTTGATGCTTATTTATTATTTCTGCAAAATAAATTTAAAAAAATATTTATATAAATTTTTGTAATCTTTTTTCTTTTTAATATTTCAACTATTCGATTAATCCAAATGAACTTGAAAAGTAAATCACTGTATTATTTTTTGTATAATAATTCCACAGGTTGTTGTCACACAAATTCAATAATCACTTGACAATTAGACTCTTGTTTGAATTCAAAACTACAATTCTATTATGTATAAATAAAAGCTCAGTAAAAAATGAAAAAAATAAAATAAAAAAACTTGTAAAATATCGTTGATTTGGATTTAATCAGTAGTAAGATAAAAAATAAAAAAATAAATAAATATACAATTTATACACAGTAGCTGGGTACTAACCGTGAAAGGGCGAGTTGTGAATTGACGCACGTCTGAGATGCAGCTGAGCTCTGGAGGAATCAACGAGCAGATATAACGTCCGCGCTCTCACACGCCTGCTACCGAAGATGGGCACGCCAGAGTCTCCAGGGGTGACCAATGGGTCCACCCACATTTTTTTTTCCACCCACGCTCAACGGAAAAGCTCAAAAATATTAATGCACATATCTATACTGCTACAACATTCTTTAGCTTTTACAAACACATTGTTGTTGAATTCATTTTATTTTTTTTTTTCATCAACAAGTATCAACCAGTATTTTTCATTTGAAATTAATTATAGAAATTTTTTTTACTCCTAAACATCAATAATAATTAATAATAATAAATGAAAAAAAAAAAAAAAAGCTTTTGGAGCTTTTGGCTCTACATATTTGGTAAGAATTATTGAGATGATATGAAGAGTAGTGGGAGAGAGAGGAGTACGTAGTGCTCCGAACTTGTCACACTATTTTTGGATTCGTGAATATTTTAGTTTGTTTATCAACGAATCATCAACCAAGTAAGAATGTTGTTTTTAAACATAATTTTTTTTTTATTATACTGTGTACAATTTACACATTACATTTATCATTTGCCAAATCATCATCATCATCATTATTAATTCATCCTATTTATTTTAATTATAATAATATACCTATATATATATTTCATTATTTTATTTTTTTTACTATTTTTATTTAAAATGTGTCAAATTGCTATTTATTTATTGAGAAAAAACATTATTCAATTATTCATATTTTTTTTTTATAATAAAAACAATATTCACTAATCAATTTTTTTCATCTAAATAATCATGAATATTTTTGTTAATAATAATTATCGCTTTTTTTCTACAGAATTAATTTTTTTCGAAAAAAATATTATGACATGTAATAATGTCAATAATAGTCACAGTGTGTACAGACAAAAATAAATAAATAAAATAATGTGCGCCAAATTTACAATTGAAAAAAAAAAAAAAAAAAAATTATTGAATGAATAATTAATAACAAGCTTAAAATCCTATTTTCAATATATAATGAAAAATTGGTCATCGTGCAAAAATCGACTATTTAAATTAGCTTGACATGAATAATTAATTGAATTTTCAATTTTTTTATATACCAATAAAATAATTATTTTTTTGCTAATTTTTATTTTATGTATTTCACAATAAACTAAATATTGTTGTGTATTTATTTATTTATTTTTTGTTAATTCTAGTTATTAAAGTCTATTTTCATTTGACGATTAAATAAATTGTAGTGAGAAATAAAATAAAATAAAATAAAATAAATGATTTCTATAGTATTTCATTTGATAGAAATTTTTTTGAAAAATAAAACTAACTAGTTGGTGGAGGTGGTGGTGGTGGAGGTGCAAGTAAATTTGGCAATGAATTTAAATCAATACCAGGTGGTGCTGGCATTGATTGTTGTTGCTGTTGTTGTTGCTGTGATTGTGGTGGTGGTGGAACTGGTGCAGCTGGTGGCCAAGCAGTCATATGCTGTTGTTGTGGCCATCCTGGATAACCTGGTGGTGGTGCAGTACCAGGTGGTGGTGGCCTCATTGCATTTTGTTGTGCCTGTTGCCATGGTGGTATACCCATACCAGGTGGTACCATTTGATTTTGTTGCATTTGTCCAGGTGGTGGTGGAGGTGGTGGTGGTGGTTGTTGATTACCAGTCATCCATGGCATCAATGGTGGTATATTACCAGATTGTTGATTTGGCGTTGATCCAGGTGGTGGTGGTGGTGGTTGCATAACACCTGGTGGTGGTGGCATACTAACTGGTTGTTGTTGCCATTGCATATTCATATTATTCATGCCATTCATACCGTTCATACCATTCATGCTGTTCATGTTATTCATATTGTTCATATTGTTCATGTTATTCATGTTATTCATGTTATTCATACTGTTTGGATCTTGTTGTGACCATGGTGGTGCCATACCTGGTGGTGCCATCATTTGTCCTGTTTGCATCATTTGTGGTGGATGAGCTGGTGCTGCCATTAATGCTCTTGGTGCTTGTTGTCTATCAAATAAACCAGGATAATTTGTACTTTGATTTGAACGAGATTGATTTGTTTTTGATCTATCTGGTGGTGGTCCTTCACCCAATTCAGCCATTAATGACATGTATTCTTCATCAATTTTAGCTTTATCACCAGCTGGACCCATACCACTACCACCACCATTACCATTACCACCACCATTACCAGCTGCTATTGCAGCCGCTGCTGCTGGACCACCTTGACCAGGACGTTTTGAACGACAATCACGTGCAATATGACCAGCACCACCACAGCTTGAGCAAACAATATTATTAGTAACATTTGGCTTATCTGGACACAGCCATGATTTATGATCAGATGCACCACAATTTGTACAACGTGGACCATCATTTTCACGTAATGTACCATTTAACAATGCTAGCTCACGTAATTGATTACGACGTAAATCATTTTGTCCTTCTGGTACTTCAACACCTTGTCTTATTATTTCATGAATTCTTTCAACAGCTTTTTTAACAGCTTCCAAATTATTAGCTGTTATATATGCATGCAATGGCTCATCTTCACCAGGTAATGGTTGACCATCTTTACGACCAACTTTGCCCTCTTTAACTGATCCTTTACCACGTATTATTATTTTTGCACCAGTCTCTTTTTCCATAGCTAAAATTTATTCGTTTATTATTAGCCAAGTAATTAAATCGTCTATTTTTTAATTTACAAAAGAAATATTACTTACATTTTAATGTGTTACCACGTGGTCCAATGAGTAATCCAACAAAATTAATATCTGGATGTTCTTCTTGTGGTATCATGACTTTGTCATTAACACGAATTATTGGTGGTCTATTAAAATAAATGAAAAAATAATTAATTACTATTAATACAAGTATTTTTTTGTGTTCAACTTACTTGTAATCTGGTGGTGGTTTAAATTCAGGATTTATTTTCATAATTTGTTGTATAAGACTGTGTCTTTCTTCTTCCAATTTACGTCTTGTACGATATTCTCTGGTGTTTAGTCGTTTTCCATCACTGCTATAAATTGGCTCTGGTGATGGTGATCTGAAAAAAAATTTAAATCGCCTCGTCAAACCAATACAATGCCATCACAAAGACGTTAAAATATTTTAACAAAATAAACCTGATTTTCTAAATTTATTAATTGACAATTATTCTAAACACGATTATAATTATTATATCAATTAATTTGCCTATCAACGTTTATGAAATATTGTTTTTTTTTTTTAAATTAAAATAATAAATAAACGTTCACGAGTTGCTGTGAAATAAAAGTGTAATTGAATTTTCTTTTTCAAATGATATTGTTGATAACCACTGGAAACTGCAAATATAACTTTGTTGTTCAGCTGCTAAGATTAAAATTCCTGTGATTATTGAAAAAAACACAGTTGCTATTGTTATTAATTTATTTTTTCGTCAATTTAAACTATTATTTTCGTTTTTTTTTTTTTTAATTTTAATTTATATTTAAGACAGGTTTATTTGACTGATGTATTATTTGTCAAATTTAATTTATCAACAATTACCTAGTGGAGAGTAAATTGATTATTACTTTTCATTATCAAAAACAAAATTAAAAAAAAATTAATCAGAATAATTATTGACGATATTCTGAGATGTACCTGAAATTCAATATATCAATTTTTCATGTTTTTTTTTTTTTTAAATTTAAATTAATTAATTTTCTCTGTAATAAACGCGTTAAAAAAAAATAAAAATAAATGTGCCTTGTGTTAATTAATTAGCAAGTTTTGATGATTATTTTCGTTTTTTTTTTTTTTTTCGTTTTAATCTCAATGAAGTGCTGATATTAACGAAAATGAAAAAGAAAAAAAAATTGATTAAAGCATTTGTTGATCAAGATGTTCATGAGCTCAATAATCAATTATTATTATTATTGATGCTATTAATTTTTTTTGTTAAAATATATTGTCGACTCGATAAGAGTGTGGCTATATTGATTTGTTTTTTTTTTTTTTTTTTTTGGTACGTAAGTTTCATATTCAAACCTTTCTTCTGGATTGATCGATATTCCAAGATCTCCAGTCCTCAATTTCCTGCTGATTTCCTCAATCTGCAGCTGAACTGTAAACCAATCGGGTTAGAGGGGGTGAAAAACCCCAACAGTTAGACAATGTCAATCATCACAAAAAAACATTTACAAAAAAAAAAACATTTTATAATCATTTTTTTTTTTTTCTTTTTTATAATAATAATAATATTATCAATAATATTTTTGTCAAAAACCTAAATCACCTCTCATTGTCTGATAAACGTGAGGTATATTTGGAATAAAATTTTTGGATTAATAATACATTTAAAAATTAATTATTAAATCATTAATATTAATAATAATAATAATAGTTATTAAATTCCAAAGTACCAGACACGTCCACAGGTGATACACTCCTGTATACTGAATCAAAATAATTAAGTATACATGGAAATATAATAGCAAAATAATCATGTTAACATTAACCTTTAAAAATTTAAATTATTTTTTTTTTTTGTTTTTAAATAAACAATTATTTATCATTACATGACATATACCTATAAATTATAATTAATTATTTTCGGTATATGTACTTAATTCTAGATTATAGAAAAAAAAAATGACAATAAAAATTAATTAAACAAAATATAATAAATTCAACATTAGAATGATAATTAAGTTGACTGATAATTGGTTATTTAAATAATTAAAATCAACTTACAAAGATATGCTTTTTCTTGATCAGCTGTTAAATTTGTTGGTAGAACAGTTGGCATTCCAGGAATAAATGTCTTATCATGCTCATCACCACCCCATCTTGATTTACGTTTTTTTCTTCTTTCTTCTCTGGATTCTTTTTCATATTTATCACCTGTATCAAATATATCAATCAATCAATAAATATTATCAAACACACAATTACTCACAATTTATAATAATAATAACAACAACAATAATCAATAAACATCAAACAAATACATCATGATGACTATGTTGTGTAGATAAAATTGTTTAAAGAAATAAAAAATGCATATGATAAAAAAGGCTGCTAAAGAATGACGTGTATGTTATCAATTGATTGTTGAATTAAAAGGTGGTTATTTATACCTTCATGATCACGTTTTTTTCCTGATGATGATGATGAAGATTGACTGGAATTGAGTGCTGTACCATTTGCAATTGCTGCTGATACAGCAGCTGCAGCAGCAGCAGCAGCAGCAGCCGCTGCACTTGCACTATTTGCACTTTGTGCATTTTGCAAATAAGTTGGATTTAATAATGACGTAAAATTTCTTGATTGATTCATTCTGTTTGTTAAATGGAGTATCTCTCAAATAAATTTATTTTATGTATCAATTTGGAGTGAATATTGTCGTTTTATTTTGTCAATGTAAAAACTTCCGGTTGATAAATTTTAACTTATTGCATTGAATTTATAAAATCATACCCTTGTAATAAATGATTTTTATGACTTAAAACACACACAAGCCTATGCAAGCTCATGCAATCATAATAATTGGTCTCATTGCAATAAAAAATATAATCTTTATTCTTTATATATTATTATTAAAAAAAATGGCGATGTTAGAGAGAGAGAGCCAAGCAAACTTGTGACGGTATTTTAACTTTTATGTTAAAACAACGGGCATCGCCATTTTTAATGTTTATATATGTACTTGAAAACCGGCAAAATTTGTGTTGTCAACTTGTCAACTTGTCATAATAAAACAATAAAATTAGATAATAACAAAATAAACAAATTTAACATATCATTATTACTTTTTTTAAATTATTTATTTTTATGTAATGTTTATTTTTTTAAATTATTTATTATTTATTATTATTTGACCTAGCTTTCTTGACTCGCTGGTCGCTGATGTCTACAGGAGTGTGTATGTGAGTGTGCGTGATTTCGAAATTCGAAATACATTTGGGGGTGTTTTATGACCAGCTGAACAGTAGCCAGTAGCCACATGTAAAAAATTAAATTACAAAGAGGAAGATGTAATTAATATTGATAAAATTATTTACTATTGAACAAGTATTATTAATCTAAATTTAATTCAAGTTTTTATCATAATATCTATCGTTTTACAAATAAAAAAATGTATTTTTAGCTTTCTCAAATATATCTCTTCTCTTGTAATTATATTTAAAATTTTTTAAAAAATTTCTTTTTAATAATGATAATATTTTAATTATTATTACCTCTAATTTTAGATAGTAACTAAAATTTACCAACGCATTCGTTATTTTCAGTCCTTGTGTTTATTTTGTCAATTTGATAATTTTTTCTAAGATTCAAAAACAAATTACCAATTATTGATGATTAAAGAGAGCGGAAGAGAAACAAATAAAATTAAATAAATAGTAAATTTTAGTTATTAAATTTTCTTCAAATGACCGCACGACTCTAGCGCTTCCTCGCATACACTCCGTGCTCATACACCCAATATTTTTTTAAATATCAATGGGATTAAAACGTTTTCCACATATGCAAACATTTTGTGTATTATTAGCAGAAGATGTTAGATCAATGGCACCAATGTATTTTAAAACATAACATTATTTGGACCTGGAGCTGTGGTAGCTGGTTCAGCTGATATTTAAATATCAAAAATATACCAACTGGTTTGATCACGTTATTATTATAGTCTTTTTCATATTGTTGCTTGAAAAATCATATTAGTTTTTAATTTATAATTTTCTTGATAAACTGATGATTATTTTTTTTCAAATTGTAATGACAAAATTAAAAATAAAATTAAGAATTAATGTACCATTGGAAAACATGTTTGATGGTATTGGCAATAGCTGTATACAAAGTATCATCTTTAATAAAGTAATGCATTTGTATCAAAATATACTATATTTTTTTTATTTTTCTTTATTTTCAATAATATATATTTTAAAATACGGTGATTCATATTGTTTTACATCAGGTATTAATGAATGGATGGTAATCTTCAAAATTTGTTTTCGTCGATTTGATATTTCTGCTGCTTCTTTGATAAAATTACCAGTCACACTTGTTGTGTTGTGAAGAAGAAGGCACTCAATTTTTGGTGAATTTTCAACAAGTTCCGTGACTGAAACATCAGTAATTTTATTGCTTCGTGGCAAAGATAATTTTACTATATTTTTGAGCAATTTGATTGAAGAATCAGTGATGTTACTGTGACCATTTAAAAAAATAAATTGTAAATCATCCATCTTTGAAAGTGCTACTATACCGTCATCGGTTATCTGAGCACAATTTATAGTTAACACTTGTAATGTTTCGATGGTATTGGCAATAGTATACAAAGTATCATCTTTAATAAAGTAACTTGTTAAATCTAATTTCCATATTTTTTCAAACGAATCTCCCAGATAAGGAGGTTTTTCAAGATATTCATTATGGTTTAAATAAAATGACATTTCATTATTATTGAAATACTCAAATAAATTTTTTGAATCTCGTATACCAGCAACTTCAAATTTTTTCATGACTTTCAGTTCACGAATCACCTGAAAAAACAATTATAAATAAAAAAAACAAATACTTTTGATTTTTTATATACATAATAGATAAAAAGCTACAACTTACACAATCAAATTCTTCTGGAAAATCACAGCTTTCATCCAAGTGGTTGACAAAATTTAACAAATTCAGTTCAGTCAATGTACCAGCAACGTTTTTCAATGAATTTATTAAAGTCACAGGTATTATCGTATTTTTCATATTTTCAAATATAATTGTCAAGGATTTTAGTTTTGATAGACGTGTAAATGCATTGGATAACATTGTATCGTCAATATCGTAGAATCTCAATTGAAGTTTCTCGAGGTTTGGACAATAATCATTGATAATTGGCACTATGTTACAGAGACCATAAGCTGTCAAGTCCAATGTTTTTAAATAACGACCACATTTATCAAGCAGTGACTTTAAAAACTTTAATTTTCCATCAACCGTTTCATATTTTTCTAAACAATATGGAAATTCATGATATCGCCAATAAGTTAATTCAAGTTTTGTGACATTAAACCAAGAATATTCAAGAGCTCTTTTCCATTTTTTGCATACTGAAAAATTAAGGAAATAAATTAATAGTTATTTTTTTTATCGAATAATAAATTAATAAATATGCATCCAATTATCATACCTAGTGCAATTTTTAGTCTCTCACATGCTGGCACATACATGAATATTTCAGCCAGGCAATCATCATTAACACGCTCCATTATCATCTGTGTTGTACTGCGTGTTTGAAAATTTGATACCATTATGCGTTTCACAGCATTAATCATACTCTTCATCCTCTCAAGAGACTCGTCCATTTCAGCAAGATAATCTGTGATTTGTTGCTCAGTCTCAGTCGGACTTGTCATTTTTAATACTTTAAGCGATGTTGGACTTTTCAAACGTTTAATCTCATCATCATTAACAACATTATTAATTGGTGCTGGTGTTGAACCTTGAGCAATTGCTGAACGAGAACGTAGTGAACTTGATTCTAATTGTGTTGTATTTTTAATATTTATTTCATTTTGTGTATTTAACTTTCTGCGTTTAGCAATACCACCTGCTGATAGCCCAAGTGATTCACCACTTCTTGAACGTTTAGTCTCATCATCATTATCAACATCGTTAATTGGTGCTGGTGTTAAACGTTCATAATTCTTTTTTACCATGTGTTCTACAATCTTACGCATACCCGGAATAAATTGATTATTAATAATTATGTAAGTTTCTGAATTAACATTTATACATTCAGAACTATCATCAGCGATCAACATACGATTTCTTAAACGTTCAGCCTCATCATTATTAACAACATCGTCAATTGGTGCTGGTGTTGAATGTTGAGCAATTACTGAAGGACGACGTAGTGAACTTGTAGGACGATGCTCCATTTTATAGGTAGGTATATTTTATATTATCTAAAAAATAATTTTACTATTAGTACATATATATAAATAATTTATGTTGTCAAATTTAATACCTGTTGATGGTTATGTTTATTAGAAATTTGTATAATATGTACTGAACACATGGGATGGCTAACAATGGCTAAACTGGACTAAACAAGAAGACTAGAGACTGCTCGAGACCTAGTCTCTAGTCTTCATGACTAGAGACCTCTATAGTCTTCTTGGTCTAAACAATCGTCAACAATGTCAACAATAAATATTATACAAGGCAAATTAATAATTCAAGTTGATTTTTTTTTTTCTGTTACTGTGCTGTGTTGTCATTAAAATTATTAATTATTAACTAATAAAGTTAATTGTCATTTACAAATATTGACAATTTAACGTTTTTTTATATTAAATAAATTTCATGACAAAAATCTAGCTTTATCTTGACTCGCCGATGTCTACAGCAGTGTGTATGTGTGCGCGCAAGGAAGCGAAAGGGAAAATGTAATTGATACTAATAAAATTGTTTTTTTTTAAACAAGTACTATCAATCTATATTGAATCTAAGTCTATATGAAAATATTTATCATTTTATAATTAAAAAAACTAAGATATATCATGATCAAAACAAATGTTTTGAGCTTTTTTAAATTTATCTCTTTGCTTGTAATTATATTTTTAATTTTTTTAAAAATATCTTCTAAACAATAATAATATTTTGATTATCATTGTCTCTAATTTTAGATAGTTGAAAGTAATTTAAAAATTTTGCAATTTAATTTCTACAAATTTGTACCTTAAAAATAAAGGGTTAAGCCATTTATACCTAATTAACTTAGGATCATAAAAAAAATTTCTAGACTTTCAAAATAATTTGTACTTTTAAAAATAACAAGCAAAGAAAAATATTTACTCTAAAATGTTTTCATATAGATGTCTTAAAAAATAAAAACCCAAAATTACTATTATTAATAATAAAAAAATGGACGTTTATTTTATTTTTTTTATTTTTCAAAATTTTATTAATCTTATAAATAGTGCAAAATAAAAAAAAAGAAAAAATACATTAATAACACAAGACATTGTGCATGGCAGCAGTTTAATCAAAATTAATGTAAATTAATTTAATAAAAAATAATTAAGAGAGAATATATTGTTTAAATGACCATAATTTTTTAGTTAAAATAAACAACAATAAAATAATGATAGTCTTCTCTCTTGAATGAATGAACAATCAAACAATTATTTTAATTAAATTTGCACTTTGAAAAATCCATTTCTGGATGTTGTTCCATGAATCTAAAATGAAAAAAAATAAATAATAATTAATATATCATTAAATAAATAAATAAACAAATAATTATATTAATTACTTTTTAATAACATCTTGTTTTTTTTGCTCATCAGATGTTGGTAGACCAAGTTCTTTTTGTCTCTGATCATACATCATTTTTTCAACAAGTCCTCTTGTCTCACCATCAAGGTCAGATAACTTGCTTGGTTCAGGATTAACTTTTTTAGTACTGATCTCTGGATCAGAGGTTACAACGTGAGCCCACCATTGCATTTTATTAATCTGTTAAAAATTAAAAAATTAAATTATTATCATTATATTAAATTAAAATAAAAATTAAATTTACCTTTTCTAAATTAATAAGCAATGTTTTATTGTCTTCAATGACCCATGTTGATTCTTCAAGTTTAACTTCACTTGGAAATTCACCATCAATTATTGGTGGTTGTCCTTTGATGCCACATTTCAAATGTTTCTTTCCAATAGTAACAGATACGTCTTTTGGTCGAACAGAAAAATTGACATTCAATGGTACTCTCAACTGAAAAATAAATACAATTTAAATTAGTATTATTCACTTGAAGACTTACTATACTTTTCATTTTTTTTTTTAAATACAAGAAAGAAAATATTTGCTCTGGTTCTCAGACCTCGACATTGCCATGTTAATGATGATGTTTTAAAGGGAAATTAACGAAGCATGATAGCCCTGAATGATACACAAAAGACCAGTCGATGACATTGAAGATAAATACAAGTTATTTATTTATTTTCATTGTTTTCAAATTGCATTATTATTTTTTGTGTTTTATCTATTATTTTAATTATTTATACCAACTGCAGCATGTGTTGTTGTGATCAAGTCTAGTCTATCCAAAAAATCAAGGCTCAAAAGTCAAATTGTTTTCACGTGGGTGAATAATAATACTGTTGTTGTTTTTAGTTGTTTTTTTTTTTTATTAAAACATTTGTTTTTACATTTATCACATGTCAAAAATAAAATAAAAAAAAATAAAAACAATCAAGTGTTTTAAATTCCAAAACATGTTGAAAATAAAAAAAATAACAAGTAGAGTAAAAGACACGTTGATTATTCAAGGATCTTGTAAATTATTTGGTTCCGAGTTTATTCGTTCTCCTTTTTTTTAGAATAATTTTACAAAGTGGTCAACTCAACAGGGGGTTTTAAAAAGCAACACGTACATGAAATGCATTCAATTTAAAATTGTTTTTTTGTTTGCCAAGCTGTTGAAACATTTTTAATATTTTTTTTAGCAACAAGGATGACGATGATGATGATGATGATGATGATGCTTGATGTCTTGTGACCCGAGTAAATTATATTTTTTATCTTATTTTGTTGGTTGAGAAGCAACATCACGAACTCACTCATGTTAAAGAAAAAAAATAATAATTTGCAATGACGATTATGATAATGATAGTCAGGTTTAAATTCGTGTCAAAAATTTTTAGATTGTAGACCAAAGCGTGGCAAATATATTTCACAACAAAGCGTGGGATATAAAATATATTTTTCGGTAAGTTTATTATAAATAAATAAATTAACTGTCAGACATGTAAGTAGATAGGTAGTACAAGACAAGACTTGTTGAATTTTTAAATACTTTTTATTTCAGCGTGACGATGTTGACGATGCTGGATCTGAATGAAATCAACAGTGCGTGGAAACGGATCATGGCTATCAAGCCGATTTAACCTGATGTTAACAAAGTCGAATATCGTTAACAAATAAAATAAATTATTATTATTATTTTAATGGAATTTTTTTTATTATTTTGATGAATCATCAAGCTGATGAGTTGACACAATAGACTGAATTATTATCACTGATTATAATTATGCCAATAAAATTGTGACATTTACTTTTTTTTTTTTAAATTTATTTACTCGTAAAACTATAAAATGAAAAAATACCTTTTTTTATATTCAATTACAATTAGATTAAATATTTATTGTTATGTATGGAAGTTTAAAATTTATTTTTCGATAGTAGTAGTTAGTACTGAAATATATTTTAGTGTTACAGGGTCTATGGATATTTAGTTTTACAAGGCTACTGATTAATTGATTTTGAACAATGACTGGGTCATTGGTCATGCTGTTCACGTAAATATTTAAGGTTGATTCTGGAAATCTGAAATCGCAACAGATTTTTTTTTTTTTTATCTTATGTTCAAATGAAATAATTTTCTACATTGTCAATTTTTTTCAATTTTTTTTTGTGTGGTTTTTTTGAGATATTTACTGTCAAAGTTGACAACTTTAACACGCAAAGTATAGGCGGTACATCATATTTTTATTAATAACTTTTTCAAAACGCAACAGAAAACGTTAAATTTCTATCAGTTTGTAGTGCTAGAAAAGACAAATTTTTGATATAAATTTTTAGTATTTCGTCTGTTGCGTTTTAGAAATAAATAACTTTAAAATGTATATTCTGCGAGAAACGCAGCACACAGACATGAACACAAGCATGGTTTCAGTGTACGACGTAAACTTTGTTTGCTAGTGTGTTGCCGCGCACACACATACTACTAAAGAACTTAGTTTTTTCATCAGTGGCGCCACAAAAAATTTTAGGACACGGGAATAAAAAATAGCGTTATTGATATACGGGCCCTTCGTGGCATAAATATTGGTTCGGTGATGCGACTGGGAATCAACCTTAAACTAAACATAATCATTAAATTTTTTTCACAACAAAAATAATGATTCCAATGAGTAAATCTGCACTCATGAATAGCCCCTTGATTCTATTTTAAAAAATATTTCTTTCACACGATAAACAAAAAATGATAAATAAAAATCCATCAGGAATTAATTTTGCTTTTCAAAATTTAATCCTTTAAACATTTAATTAACAAATGGAAAAAAACCAATTATTTGTATGTAATTATTTTTAAGTACAAAAAATATATTCATGCGTATTAATTAACGTTAACAATATTTCCAATTTTTTCACACACATTTTTAAATATATATTTATATTAAAATAATAATAATAATGATGATAAATATTCATTGACAACAATTTACAAAAACCCTGACTTTCATGTATTTAATTTTTTTATTTTTCAAATATTTTTTTCTTATAATTGAATACTTCAAAGGGAAATTGATTTTTTTATTTTTTTTCCAGTGTGTAATTATAATATTCAATGAATGGAAGGACATTTTTGTGAATAATATTAATTGGAGTATTTTGCAAGTTGTTAAAAGTTTGACTGTCCAGAAGGTCAATTTATTAATTTATTTTTTGAATATACATTTGTATAAAAAAAATAGAAAATAATAAAATTACAAAATTCAAGTATTGCATGATGATATTATTTATGTGTTGCATATATTTAATTTTGACTCATCTAGATGATGATAGTATGATATTAAATTTAAAAATAAATTAAATAGCATGTTTAAATATACAAACAAACAGTTGTGGTATAATAAAAAATCATTGCACCAATAAAAATGAGAATTTGAGTGCAAGGATGATCAGATAAATAAATAAAATAAAAGTATCAATCGTTGATATGAATATTTACAATTGAAGGATATTGATCCGAGTTTAATAATAAAATTAAATTGGTATTGAAAGAGACATTGAGAGACATTAATGCAGACAGGTTTAACATGCTACCGTTTGAGATTCATGCCATTTAATAAATACATATACTGCATATACCATTATTAAATAAATAATTATTGTTATAAAATATTATAATGCCATAGAGATGCCATCATGAATTTTAGCTACGTCATGACACACCATCGATTCAACTTGCTGATTAAAAAAAATATATATATTTCAAAAATAATTCTCATTTTACTACAACATATTTCTTCAGCATCTTCATTTTTTTTCTACTATATACATCCAGTTGTAAATAACGTTTTATAATTATTGTATTAGAAAAATAAAAAATTTGCTTTGTTTAAATAATTATTTAAAAACAAATGGATGGATTAAAATTTTTTAAATTTTTTACACAAATAAATGTTAATTTAATGAACTTGTAAAAAAAATTTCAAGCAAATACAACAATTATTTATAATAAAAAAAAAAATAAAACAACTTACTCTAAACAAAAAAAAAAATAAATTTAGATAAATTTAGTTTGACTTTTCAACAAAACGACATGTATTTTTTATTTTTTTTGAAATTAAATAATTGAATTAAATAAATAAATAATATTTTTTTTTTTTTGTTATTATCACAAAGTTGGATAATCGATTTAAAAAGTCCAAATGAATTGCAACCTTCGTTGTTGTTGAGTACATATCTCCTCCAGGCTTATTTGTTATTATTTCGGTTAATCTTGTGCGTGTATTTGCGTCCCTTATAGTATATATTATAAAATAAAATAAAAATAAATATATTGAGTTTATATAGGTATTATAACGTTACACACCGGATTCCAATGAATTGCCATTTGCCACTGTGCGTAAGCGAATAAATATTATATACTGAAAGAGACCGGTTAACCAAAATATTGGCGCCAGCTTGACCACGACACAGGTCAAAGAACGTCCTTGCCTCTGGTGTATATTATATTTCAAGTTGTTTCGTGTACACACAATCCTCATCGAAATAATCCAATGAACGAAGCCATTTTCGACATTCGTTTCGCGCCCTCCCTTTTTTTTTTTTTTTTATAATATTCTTGTACGTCCTCGGAGAGATCAACTCTTTTTTTTTTTTTTTAAATTTTATTATTATTTAATTTTTCATCTCACTTTGTAATATTGATTTTTAAATAATACTGTCTTTTATATAAATTTTTTAACCCTTTCTTCTTTTAAAACGACACATGTTTTTTTTCCATTTTTTTTATTTTAACATTTCGCAATTTTTGGATTTAAAATAAAAATTGTTTTGACCAAGTTATGTTAATGGTTTTTTTTTTTATATTGAAGAATTTGTTGTAGGCGCCAAATATATTTTGCGATCGAGTGTCATGTAATTGAATTTTGTTTAGGATATATTTATTTAAATTTTGTTTTTTTTTTCGATTGGGAAAGTTGATCTCGTAAATTTTTAAAAGAAGATCAGATATAAAAATGTTTATTGGATGAAAAACAACGAGACAAAAAATTGCGTAATTCAGAATTACAAAAAAAAAAAAAGACGACCAAGATGATGATGATGATGATGATGAGTGTTCTTGGATGGAAGAGTGGCCCCGCAACCGAAAAGTGAAATCGAGAATACATTAATTTTGAGGGGAAGAAACACATCAGTTATTACACTGGTTATCATCTCTTTGCGACTTATTTGAGTGGTAAAAAAAATATACATTAAAATATTAATATTAACAAGATAAATAATAAAAAAAATAAAAACATTTCCATAATTTTTGTTATTCATTCAATTTTTTTTCGTATTTAAAACGCTTTTTTTTTCTTCAAAGAAATAATGACCTAATGACAGTTTGTCACACGAAAGATACATTAGACTTTCGTAACTTTTGCAATGATATTTATTTCAAAAAAAAAAAAAAAATACATCATTTTCGTTTCATCAATTATGACGGCTTTTAAAATAAAATAAATAATTTTTTTATTTTCTAAAATTCAGTTTTATTTTTATTTTATAAATTTGCGCAAGATTTGAATATACACCTTGTTAATTTTAATAGTTATACAAGTATTAGCTATTATCGGTTATCGAAGTAAAACCTAAACAAATTATCGTGTAACAAAAAAAATATTATGCAACAACTAAAAAAAAAAATAACAAAACTATTATATCCTTAACCCTATAGTATGATTTTTATATGGTTTTTTTTTTAATGGGTCAATTGTATAGTTGAAAAAAAAAAAATATATATTGTGAAAATAATCTTTAATCTTGTCCTCATTATAGAAGCAAGAATTTTTCCCACCAAGATTTATTCACGAGAAAATATAATATCTATTTATCGATGAACTTTGGATTATGTTGTTGGGATTATTTTTTTTTAATCTAACTAGACAATATTGCTCAAAATTAATTAACAATATAAATTATTTATTTATTCTATTTTGAATGAAAATAAAAATAAAATAAATGGTTTACCAGTGTCACGTATAGCAATGGGGATTATTCTTCGTCTTGTCAACTACACTGATGTCAAGGACACGGGGTATGCCTCTTCAACAAGAGTCTATAACGAGATTTATTGGGTTATTTGCGTATATGTTACAAGGTTATTGCCGCAGCAAAGTGACAACGTACTGACAACAATATTCTTCTTTGCTTAAAGCTTTTTTTTTTTTTTTTTCTATCAGCAATATCATCATTTAAAACTAATAGAAATCTTCTTCATCAAACAAGTGATAGATGTTTTATCAGTTGAAAAAGGAAACAACAAGGAAGTGAAAGACTTCAAATATATTTATTCAAAAGCTGAGTGAAAAATGAAAATACACATTGAAAAATTTAAATCTATTAAATTATTTATGTATTTTTGTTGTTTTTTATTGAAAAAATATAATAAAAATTTATCCTCGACCTTTGGTGAAATAATTAAATTGAGGAATTCCTGTATTTCATAATTCCGGATGGTTAAAAAATAAATATAATCAATAGAATATATATGGATATACCAGAAGAGTGAAAAATATTTTTAAAAAATCATTACGACATATTATTTATGTGAAATAAATGTTGAAAAAGTATTTGACTACGTGATCCGGAATTATCAATAGACAATATGCCAGTTTAAGAAAAAATATATAAATAATCAACATCGTGAATTGCATACGAAAAATAAAAATCAATGTCAGTTGAAATGAAAAAACCAATGAGTGAATAGAATAAAATTTATGAATACCATAGAGAGAGAGTTATTGGCCGAATAATTGAGGGACATAGGTCTACACACAATTTAAAATCACATAATATGCAAAATAAAAATACACATTTATATTGTGCAATGATAGTAATAATAATAATAATTTACGAAAAAAGATCTAAGCAGTGATAAATGACGATTAACAAACAAATTAAAATAAACAAATATATAATTATATATAGTCTCATGGCTTAAAAAAAAATAAATAAATTGATAGGATAATTTGATTTTAAAAAATGACTCAATTCTCAAAATGGCAATTTGCCAAATGACCTTGAACAAGGACAAATATTTCAGATGCAATTTGATCGCGTGTATACATCCAATCATTTAAATGAAAAAAAATATATTATTTTTTTGAAATAAAAAATATTTAAATAACAAGGAGAAATGTAGAGTGAATTGACCGACAATATAATAAAATAATAATCAATTTTTCATGGATCAGTGAATTTGACGAGGTTATCGATTATCTTTGACTTTATTACATGATGCTTAATCAATTGAATTAAAATTTAAAAAAAAAACAGTCTGATTTTATCGATAAAAATAACACAAAGTAACCCTCAATAAAATCAATAAAAAATTTTAAAAAATATTCAATAACTGCAGAATATCTAACTAATAATTAACTATTAAAAAAAAAAAAAATAAAAAGTAAATTTAATGAAAAATTATTAAAATGAAATTGCAGTAAAATAATTTTGTAAATATTTGCGTTAAATTTTTAACTTGTTGATAATATTTTCAACACAATTGAACAAAATAAAAAAGGATATTGTATTTAGAAAAAATAATACTGAATATTTTTGTCCCATTTGGCCTATCCCACTACAAAATTTGCCTCTCCTTCTTTTGTGGAGTTGAGGAGAGACTAAAGAAATATAATTTAACAACGATACGGACATGGACGAGCGGGTATGGCACTGGGACAAGGTTGCCAAAGGCCCATAACTATCGGGGCCTGACACACAACAATGCACTTTTCTTCTCTCAAGACATACAAAAGTCCCCTCTCGTCTCTCCATTTCATCAATATATAAAATTAATATACTATAAATGCAAGGGGCAACCCCCCTTTTTTAATTTTCAAATGCGCATCTCATCATTATCAAAATTACAATCCCTCTTTACTAATTTATTATTAAAAAATTTTGCAATCAATATCATCCGAGAAGAAAAAAGTCCTTGTTTTATTTTTTCCTCCCCACTACGATCATCATCATCACCACCATCACCCCGTGCCCAACAACATTACAACCAACAACCAACAACAACCACCAACTCCCGCACTTTCGTATATATCATTGAATATATATATTTTTATTTTTTTTTTTTTTTTATAACAAACGTCCCACGATCGACGTCAACGACAAGACACTCAGTATTCGAATTACGGGCGAATTAAAAGCAGCGTTTAAATGAATGTTTAATTTTTTCATTTAAAAATTAAAAATTCTATAAAAGAAAATTAAAATTATTTTATCTTTGCATTTGATAAATATTAATTGTAAAAAAATATATACCCCACCCCTTGTTGTAGTGTGTTGACGCGATTATTTTTTTTTTCCATTTTATTTTTTGGGCATTGAAATAACACTCAGTCGACAGTTGAGTTTTGATCGTGCAACTGTTTAAACGCGAGAAAGTTTTTAAGGCGACACGAAAAATAAAATAATATATTAAAATTTAAAAAAAAAAATAAAATAAAAGACATTGTGTTATATGTGCACGAGTGTCATGAGGATTTATATTATTTTTTCAAGTCAATAAATTCAATATAAATAAATAAATCGTGTGAAAATAAATTTACAGTGAAAAATAATAGAAATATTAATTTAAAAATGGTAAGTTTTTTGATCTAGTATATTATTTTTTTATTTTTCTGTTTAATTAAATTAATGACGAGAGGTGAGAGCAAGAGGTTAATAATTTATTTCAATTATTCCACATAGCTAGACAGCTTCATTAGCCAGCAAATGATTTTTTTTTTTTAAATTTTATCTCGACTCATCTTGTCTCTATTTGCATGTTGATTTTAGCCGACTGATAACTAGCACAAAATTAATTATATATATCTCACATCGTCAAACCAACAATTATCCTATTTCCACAACAAAAAAATAATAATAAAACAACACTATAAATCACTTGTCTATTTTTATCTTACTCATATTTTTTTTTAATTATTATTTATACTTTTTTTTTTATTTTAATTTAATACTCTTTAATTCTGTCTTTCAAGCGTAAATTCGCTGATTTTTTTTTGCAAGCAATATGTGCGTTTTCTCATCGCGATGACTGAATAATTAAAATGAAAAAAAAAAGGAATAAATGTGTATATTGAAGAAGCGACAGTATGGGATTTATGATTCTGTATGCTTTATTGGAAATTTCAAAATAATTCGAGGCCGCGGGAATCGTTTGAAAGGCAATTAAACTCAACACGATTCATGTGCATTAAATATTATATTTAAAATAAAGAAATTATATTTATTATTAAATAAAAAATAAAAAAAAAACAGGTGATTTGAAATATAAATAAATAAAAAATATGTTAATTTTATGTATAATAACGAGTAATTTTATATTCAACGTATGAATTGCTATTAAAATTCCATATTTTACAGTGTTTCGGGGTCGTTTACAGTAATATTTCGTAACAACACATATATCAGTTTATTTTAAAAATATTTAAGATTTATAATATTCGAAGGATTCTTTCAATTGTGCAAATTTTAATTATAAAAAAATATCAAATAATCATTGTTGTATAATAATTTGTTTTTAAATGAAAATATGTATATAGTTATTTTGTGTTGAAAAGAAAATCGCATTTCGTAAGAGACGTAGATAAGGCTAATTAAAAAAATAAATAAAAAATTAGAAATATATTTTTAAAACCCGCATGAAAATATCATTTAGAAAAAGTATTTACTTTTTTTTTTCTGTCATTAATCTTATCATTGTTTCGTAATTAATTGTCGCTTGGAAAAAAAATAAAACCTTTGACCTGTTAATGACTTTTTTGTGGATTAATATTTTCATTTATTTTCTTTGAATTTAATATATTTTACACGTCAAGTTTCTGATGGTACTCTTGGCCACCCAGTTATATTGCAAAATACTTGAGCTTCTGTATAATTAAAATCAACAGCAAACACCTTTTTTATATTTCGAAAAAAAATTAAAAAAAAAAAAATCATTTTACAAGTACAACCAATTTCTGATAAATTCTGAATAAATTCATTCGACAAACAGCCTCATTAGTAGTATCTTTATAATGACGAATGAAAAATTTAATATAAAAAAAAAAAAAAAATTATTTAATTTAAAAATAAAAAACACAAGTAATTGGGTTAATGAATTCCCAAAGAATAACATGTCAAACAAGAGACAAGTTATTAGCTCTTCAAACACGTTCAACAATAAATAAAAAAATTCATAAAAAAAAAAAACCATATATACATAAATAAATTAATCGCATAATTAAATTCTCAATAAACAACATTTCCCAAATTTCAAAAAAAAAAAAAAAAAAACCTGTATATATATTTTTTTTTTAAACAAAAAATCAACATTAATTTCCAAATATGCCGAGTAAATTAAAATTGCATAAACATTTTTTTTCAAATAGACCATAGTTTATAATAAAAAAAAAAAATGAAAAAATTCAATAACAAAGTAAAGTGCATTGATGACATTTTAAAGGTCAAATAAATCTCATAATAATTATATTCATTTAAAAAATTAACTCGACATATTTACGCACATAATAATATTAAAAAAAAAAAAAAATTTTATAATATTAAAATTTGTTTGATAATTATTATGACGACAGTGATGCTATTTCTAAAATTATCTAACCTTTGAATAATTATTGCTATCATAATATCGTGTTACTTTATGTGACAAATGAGTTGTTTTATTATTTTAAAAAATAAATAAAATATACAAAGTTGTTTATACGTAATTTATATGTTATGCAAGCCTCGAGAAAAAGTTAAGGTCTACGACCAAGACACCAAGTACATTTAATATAATGCGCTAAGAGAAACAAGATGTGCAAGTATGCAAGTATGCAAGTATGCGGTGTGATATGAGCAGGGTCATCGACAAATATATCATGTAATAATAACAATAACAATAACAATGAAAAAAAAAAAAAAAATAGTTATAATAATATTATGATTTGATGTACAGTGTTGAGGTCAATTGTTGTCTTGTAGGCGTACACTCAATTGAGTGTCGTTGATAAGGTCAAAGATTGTAATAATAAATTTAAAATTTATAATTATTTATTTATATATCGTCGTTGTAACCAACACAAGTTTTTATTTATTTTTAAACCATCATCGCACAGTAAATTTATTGATATTTGATTGAAAAAAATTATTTTTCTTTTTCAATTTTTAACTGTTTTTTTTTTATATTGTAAACAATAGAAGTGATTAATTTTATTGATGATAGATTTGTATTATTTATTTGTATAAATAAATTTAAAAAATATTATTATACATGAAGGTAAATGAACGGGAGAAGAATCGATCTGTAACGAAGAAATCACACGCGAGTGGAGAGAGTATATGCGAAAACATTGACCTTCAATTAAAGACTTGATTCAGTATATTATTATTATACGGTTTTGTAATAAAAAAAAAATTAAGTTGTTGTTGTTGTTGTTTATAAAATGCAGTGATACAAATAAATGATACATCAACTCCATCTGTGAGAAAATTATAAAAAGTTTTTAATGGTAATCTTGGTTTCGATATGCACGATTGATGATCGATTCGATTTTACGATTAATCATTCAATAATTATATTGATTTATATTATGTAAGATGGTATTTTTAAATATTGCGAAATTGTCTGGAATTTTTATATTTTTTTTCTAAGGTGGTTTTGGGTGAATTTTAAAATTCAAAAACAAAATATAATAAAATGCCAAATAGCATTGAAAAATTAGATGTATTATCTTGAATTTCATTCTAATATCTAACTAGATATTATTATAAAATTATTAGATAAAAAAAAATGTTAATATAACGAAGAAAATAATTTTTCGAAATATTTAAAAAAATTCGAAATTACCTAGCAGTTATTAACATAAAATCAATTAATTTCTATAATTTCAACTATTATAAAATAATTCAATTATAAATTTATAATAAAATGAGCTTTAATTTTTAAATGAATTATTATCAAACTTCCCAATTTTTACCAAATATAAATAATATTTTTAAAAATTTTCTCTTGCTCGAATTACAACTATTAAATAATAAACTATTTTCAAATTAAATATTTATGATCTAGGCATATATTAATATGCCATTACAACATGTAGATTAATATTGCTGCACAATTATTAAAGAATTACAAAAGTCAATGAATAATACACATGCGGGTCGAAAGGTCCATCGCAACATTAGTTCATATATTTTCAGCATCATTATTATAATTCAATTTATATTTTCTGTATTTCTAAACTGACTCGCCTGTCTCATTTAAAATCCATATATATTTCTAATGTGTTTGTTTCCTACCTTCGTTTGATAATATTTTCATTACTTTATTATGCAAAATGGCAATCTCCAATTATCCAAAAATAATTAATTAAAAAAACAAATAAAATTACCATTTTAATTAAATAACATATGATCAATTTAAATATATAATTTTTACAAAACACGCATCAGGAGAAAAAAGGTGTTGGTATATAAATCTTGTTATTCATTTAAAAACAATAAAATAAATATATATAATGATTTCGCATAACATTTAGATCCATTACCAACACCAAATGCATCAACATCAAGGCTCATATTATCGTCATTCATCTTGCCAAAGAGAGCACATATATATATTATTTTTATACGTCCAGAGATTATTGTTGTACATGATGGAAGGACTTGGCAATGAATTTACCACTCAAATTTTAAATAATAATAATAATAAAATATAAACTAACAAAGTAGACAGCAAGTAGTCGTTAAAAAATATGAAAAAAAAAAGAAAAAAAACATACAACTTGTAATAATTATTCAACCTCGAGTATTAAATATAAATAATGAAAAAACAATTTTTAATGGACTTGGATGAAAAAATTGCGTGACAAAATTATGCGTGCATTTTTTTTGCTATCAAATAGTTTGTCTAAGTGATGCACTGATGTGATAAATATCTAATAAATTAACACTGAATTTTGAACAATTAAAAAGTCATAAATATGTTCTATTTTAATTTCAATAATAATTTATTTTAAATAAAGCTTTCTTGAATTAAATAAACTATTTAATATTAATATTTTTTTAATTTAATTAATTGAAATCTTATTAATTAAAAATTTCTGTCTTAAAATTACAACAAAGTGATTATAATCGTCTACACTTGCATTATTTAAATATTTATCAAATGAAATATTAATTTTAATTTTTAAAAATATTTAATTAATTTATTTTTCATATAAATATTTAAAAAATGGCTTTACGATTTTGTTCACTTATTAAATTCAAATAAAATTCATTTTAAAAAAATACTGTATCATGTGTATAATGAGTAATTATAATTTGTTTAAAAAAAAGTAAATTGAAATTGTTAATAATAATAAAAATATATATTATACGTTTTAGTTTTATTCGCATGGAATTAAAATCCGGTTTGGTGACTCACGTCATGTCTGCAGTAGAGTTCTATTCGACTTGAAAAATATCAAAAGGGTTAAACGAGTCTATACACAGTGCATTTACCTCAGAATCCCATATATATATATATATATTCTTTTGTCTGTTGCTTTGATGCAGGTGCATTCAAATAAAAAATATAAAATATATAAATTATAAAGAGCTTCATGTCGGAGCATTATGGTTAACAAGATCCACAAGACAATTTTCCATGGCTTTATTTATCTTCTCCATTATTTTATGATGGAAATTTAACATTAAATAATAATAATGATAATAATAAACAAAGTGGTAAATTTCTTGGTGAAAAAAATTGGTGTCCTTGTTTGTAACTATTCACATTCCAACTCTTGTTCATTTTTTTTTTTTATTTTATTTTATTTTTTTATATAGAACCCATATATTTTTTCAATTTTTTTTGTCTTTATTTTATGTTTAATTCTTTTTTCTTCTTTATTATCTCTATGCATCGTGGTTCAAGGTCTAATTATTTATTTTTGTTTCAAACTTATCGAGATGCAGGAGATGTATTTTTCGAAAATTAATTTTTCGATATCAAGATTTTCGTGTTGATTGAAATTATATTTTTTTTTTTAAATAAATAAATAAATAAATATATATTGTGGTGTAAAATAAATAATATTAAAAGAAAGTATTAATAATTTTCACGATAATTATTATTTGAATATTCAAAATTGAAAAAAAAAAGGTATAAACATCGTGAGAAATAAATAGATATAATAATTTTCGATAAACTCATAATGATGAAAAATATTATTTTGTAATGTCTTACGGAAGCAAATGATATATATTTAAATAATATTTAAAACCACATGCAGTTAAAACGTCGAGAAATAAAAAAAACAATATAATTTTTTAAAATAATAATAATTTATCATCGTTGTCCCTGATGAATGACCAAGTGTTCATAAACTCAATCTAAAAATATGAATATTGACAAGCCTCTTTAAATCTCAAGGCAAAAAAAAAAAAAAAAAAAAAAAAATTCAATATTCAAAAAAGTACTTTCACAATTTCTTCGAAGAATAATCGTCTTTGCAGTTAACAAATATTGTGAAAGTTTAATTTATTTGTATTTATTTTTTCCATACAATGTCAATATACATGTGATTTTTTTTTCATGTACCTTTATTAGGAAGTCAATAATAATTTATAAATAATTTTGACAAAAAAAAAAAAAGCCAGATGATAAGATAAGAATTAAAAAATACAAAAAAGACTTTTACTTTTTCTTGTCATTCTTCCGGCATCAGCAGCAGTATCATAATAATTTTAAAATAATTTTTAAAAATATTAAAATATATTATTTTTAATTTTTGCATTTTTTTTTTTTATTATTGTTTTCTTTATGTGGGAAGAATGATTTATTTCCTTATGAAAGAGATCCTATCATTTATTCCGGGATATAACCGCAGGCACGACATTGACGTGCTGCAGGAAGCAAAATACTGCAGATGCGTATTATATTACAAGTGCAAGTCATCAAAATTTGTCAAGATTAGGAAGATGTTAAAGATATAATTACAAAACAATAGCTCGTAAAAATAATTTTCACTTGATTATATGCTTTACTTTGAACTTGTTGAATATTATTTTGTAATTTAGAAAATTTAACAAAAGAAAGTATATGCTTTGATTTTATTTTTTTTTAGTTGCATAGGATAATTTGGAGGAGACTCGTATAATATTGACGATGATGCCCTGAGGTGAAAAAATAAAAATAAGATTGCAATCTTATTAACTCATCATTTTATTTTTACTAAAATTTTTGAAACGTGACGGATTAAGTTTACAACCTTCATTCACCCTTGTCTACACATTATATGCATTTACGTTATTTGCCAAAAAAAAAAAGTTTTATTTTTCAACTGGTCGTTAACATTTTGCCAAATTCACTGGAAATATTATTCTCAAATGACCTTTAATATTTTCTGAACCGTAAAAATACATATATTTTTTTTATTTTTTTATGATAATAATTTGATTGATTGGTATTATAAAATCTTGAAAAAAAAATAAAATATTGTAATTTTCTTGTAAAATTCCTCAGGCAATTTGTCAAGCATAAAAAAAAATTAACAGCGTTAATTAACACTTGCATGACCAAATCGAAAATGTTGAATTTATTAAAGATATTTAATCCAAAAATGGAATTGAAAAAAAAAAAACATTGCTTCAATAAAAATCATTTAATTATAATTAGATAAAAATAAAAAGTTTTTATTAAAATTGTAACTGTTATTTAATGCATTGTATATTAAAAACTTCCTGTTTGTTAATTTAAATATATCATATTTTATCTGAACTAATAAAAATGAAAAAATAAAATAAATATGCCGGAAGCTGTCATATTTACTTTGCTTACAATAAAGATGTATTAATTTTTCTGAAGGTTTAACATTTGTTCAGTGTGAAAAAAAAAAAAATATAAATAAAAGAAGAGCAAGAATGAAAATTATTAATTGTTTTATCATTCAAATATAACCGACTGATAATAATCCATTATATTTAAACATGAATAGTCGACCAAGTATGAATGGCATTTTGAAAAATAAAATAAATAAAATTTAGACTGATGATGCTTGTAAGTGTGTATAAAAAATTCATGAAAGACAAAATTTGTAAATAATTTTTTATAATTTTTCATTGATTAAATAGATTTATGACAACAATTATTTAAACACAAAAATATAAATTTTTAAATTGTTGTTAATAATTGATGACCTTGATGTTTTTTTTAAATTTTTAATTGATCCAAGTTGTAAAATGTCTTGTAATATTATATTATGTCATTTTTTGTTTTTTGTTGTTGTATTGCAAAGTGAAAAAGAAGGTAGAAAAAAATTACAAGACTCGGTATGATTTGTAGGGAAATTTTACTATGATATTATTTAATTGATAGAAAAAATTGTTAATTTCTTTTCAAGAGATTTTAAAATTTTTCAAGCTTTTAAATTGCTTGATTAATAAATTGATTTGAAAATTTTTTAAACTAAATTTTTTAGTTTTTTTGCAAAATATAAAAATATAAAATACCTCAACTTGATTTTTAAGTGGAATTTTAGAAATATTAATAGCTTGTACAAACCATAATAAAAAAAAAACCTAAAATCATCTGATTTTAATCTCTCCAATTCGAAAAACAAGTCTATATTCAAATAAATTTTTAATTTTCTAATCGTCTAGTAAAATATACAAAAAAAAAAATCAAATAAATTAAATTTCATGTTCATCTTTCCAATTTTTAAAACAACTCAATACCAAAAAAAAAAAAAAAACGATAGAACATAATTTATTATGAATTTATGAAAGGAATATTTTCAATTATTCAAATATAATATAATTTAGATAATTTTTATTTCCACGAATTTCGAAACGATATATTTTTTTCCTTAATTTTTCAATTCAACATTCTGCAGAATATTTTTGTCATACATAATTTAATCATGAATGTATATTATATATTTTAACAACTTTTAAATTATTCTACACTCGCACACACAAAAAGACAATAAATTCTAAATAATTGTCATGTTTTAACACGTAGTCTCGTCTTCGCTCTTCAGTAACACCTTTAACCAACGAATCATCAACCAACCGCAATACAATCATCTGTCTCACGATGTTGATTTAGATCCTGGTTACTTTGACAAGGTCATTAAATTATTATACCTATATAAACAATATTTAAAAATAAAAATAAAAAACATTAACAGACAATAAACTATTGCACTCAAACACAATCTTTTAATTCACCTCATTGTATGGCCCAGTTTTTGATTTTATACTAGAATGTGACATGTTAAATGCTCTCGAGTGATTTAGGGCTTCATTGAATTAATATATTATTATTATTTTATTTTTTTTATTCATTTTGCAACATCAAGGACACACACACAGCATGGCATCTTTTAATAAAAATATTTTTATCACCTTATATTTAACATTCAATTCTAAATATAAAAATAATTCTTTTTATTTTTCTTTTTTTATATTAAATTTCCTTTTATGGTTCAAAAATATAGTCAACAAAAAATTTTTTTATCGCTGGAATTTTTTAGACTAAAAAACACACGTTATTGACCATGGTTAAAAATATTTTAAAATCCAGGACCTCAGTGTGTTAATATTATTTATATATTTTAAAAAAACAAGTATGCAAATTATTGTAAACAACAAACACGATGATGACCCCAGTTTAATTATTATTCATTTTAGTCTGGCGCCAATTTTTCATAGGTGAGAATCAAGGTTCTCTAGTAAAATAAACAAAATAATAATTAAAAAATAAAAAAAATAAATGTTTATTCAAAAAGTTGATGTATTATCAAAAAATTCTATCAACAGATGTTTTTCAGGTGAAAATAAAAATCAAGATTGTTTGTGAAATAAATAAAATATTGGCTGGTAAATTAGTTCGGCGACCTGAGATAGTGTCTTTCAAGGTCTTGATAAATCTCGCATCTCATCTCGGTGTTTCTTTGATTTATGGAAAATAAAAATTGTCTTGAAAATTTTTATCAATGAATGCATTTTATTTGTAATGAAAAATATTTATGATTCAATGATATTTGTAATGTTGTGAGTCAGTGTTATTAAATGACATAAATAAATATATAAAAAAAAAAAAACAACACACATGTGAATTTTAAATAAATAAATAATATGATGATGATGATGATGATGATAGTTTTTGCAACAAGATACAAGATATAATATTCAATGGCTCAACAACAAATTGTTATACTCATCTATACTCAAGGACTTTAAATTGTACACTCTTTTATGTTGTTGAATTTATAAATAATTGCCAATTCACGAATGATGATGCACCCTTTGATGTTTCGCCAAGCCCTCTTGGTATATTATAAAAATAATAATAATTTGAATGACTAAATCCTGTCGACAGGGTCAATCATCTTTCTATCATCATTTTTCAACTATTTTTTTTTTTCATCATTTTAATCTCATCATCAACTCCATACACAATAACACATTTATTTTTAAAGAAAAAAAAAAAAACACCATCTGACATTCAAAATAACTAAACCAAGGTTTTTCCGCTTCTTTAAATATTTTTTTTTTTTTTTTTCATAATGAATAGATTCGTTGGGGATCTTCCGGGTCTAATTTTAAATCAATAGATTAATAATTTAAAATTAATATTAATAAAAAAAAAAATAGTAATATTCTTTTAATTAAATAATAAAATTCAATTATTTCATAATGAAATTAAAAATATTTATAGCTATGTAAACAAAAATCGAAAATAGCAGGTGGGGAATTATTTAAATATCTTTGTATTTGTGTTGTTTTTTTTTTATAGAAAATTTATTTAAATATTTGTTTATTTAAATAATTATTATGTAGTGTATTAGTTGATATTGTGAGAAGACTCGTGACACCAGTGTGTGCTGATGCTGATGATGCTGATGATGGTGATGATGGCCTACCTACTGGTTATGCTAGGTCGGGGTGCTTCACCAGGCATATTATTTCTTTCTCAAAGACCAACCAAGTATTTGCCACGATATGCCTGTCTGACCAGACTCCTCGATTGCCTTTCACTTTTTTATAATTTTTATATTTTTTTCTATCGTGTGCTTTTTTCGTGGGCCGGTTATATACACACATTGGCCTTCAACCAACATATTACATTTACGTACTTGATTTCATACCAGCTCGTCATTCAAACATGTATCGTTTTATTTGAATTTTTTAAAAAAATACAATTTTAAATAAGCAAATGATTTAATTCAAAAATAAATAAATAAAAATTATTCCGCATTCCGTGTAATATTAATTTTATCAATTTAATTGTATTTTAATTTTTTTTTAAATTAAAAAAAATATATAAAAAATATTATGCAAGTTAATTTTAATTGATTAAATATTTAAAAATTCAGTGAATAATATTTGACGTCATGATAAATAATAATTTTATATTATTTGCGATTATTTATTCTGATAAACGGGTGTGTATTATTTTTTTTTTTTTTTTCAAATGGGATTGTAAAAAAGGGTTTGTTTTTTTCTTTTTTTCTTTTTGCTGTAATGAGAAAAATCAGCGTCCCTCACGACCCTCAACTTTTCATGGTCACTAAGTACGCACGTACATCATAATCATGCACATTGTAGGTTTTTTTTTTTCTTTTTTAATTTTATTTATTTCTCAGAAGATATAGAGATGTTGATGGTAAATACATGTGATTTAAACTTACTATGAAAATCATCCAACTATAATAATATGTCTTTAAAAAAATCAAAGAAATTATAATTTATCATAATTTAGAAAATATTTGTAACTTTGTTTAATTTCTTAATTTAAATAATACATCCTGTATTTCGATATAGAAAATATATATTTTGTTTTATGAAATTTTTAAATGATGATATTATTAAAAATCCATCAGTTAATTTTCCCACACAATTGTGTTAACAATTAATGTTTAAAAAAAAAAAAAAAACTACAAGTGCCTTGTTCAAGAGTGATCTTATTACAAAGCGGGATTATTTAATTATGTTTTTTTTTTTTTGTTCATTTTGAGATATAATGAAATGAGAAATATAAAATTATAATTAGTATCTTGTTAGAAATTAACTGAACAAGTGGTAATTGCAGTAATAGTTTATAATCACAGCGAGAATCTTTATTTGATAATTACGTAAAAAAGTAAAATATAATAATAAGGAATAATGAAAAAAATTAAAAAATTACTTTTACTGTCCTTGATGGGATATAAAAATAAAACAAAGATCTCTCTCGGAAGTGGCTATTGTGAAAATTAGATATTTTTATAAATATTTCAATATTAATATACATATTTTTACAAATATAAATAAAACACTAATTAATCAACAAAAATATTACAATCTTCATGTGTAATGTAACATTTTTAAAAATGAAATCATTTTTTTTTTTTTTAATTAAAAAAAAGAAGGGAATTATTGAATTTATTTGCTATTAAATAATATCTAGAGATTAAATAATGCAACAAACTTGAAAATTTAATTTTTGTCACAAATTTTATATATTTATCTTTTAAAATATCACAATGTCAAGTCAAAGATATTATGATAATGACAATTACCATTTATGGTTCCGGGTTTTAATGCTTACGCCCAAGGCAAATGTATAAATTCAAAAATTTATTCAAATCATCATTATTTATGTGAATAAAGATAAAAAAAAAAAAAAAAAGAATTTTTTTGACGACATAATAAAGTCTAGACATTTGATGTAACATAACTGAATAATAAATATTTTATTTTCTAACGGAAGAATAAAATTCTATAACACATTTGAAATATAAAAAAATTTGATTAAAAAAATCACAAAATTTTCAGCAATTTACTTGCAATAATAATTACTGTGCGAATTATTTCAAAAACAACTTTTTTCTCTTTACCAAAATGACAGAACAATCATGAAAATTTTAATGGTAATTTAATTCATTTAAATATTCAGAATGTCAAGGTTATATGTTTTGTCGAAAAAAAAAAAAAAAGGAAGAGCAAATGAAAGAAAAAAAAATAAATCAAGATCAAATTTTGACATGAGAAATTTTTCATTTTTAGATGACATACATTTTTTATTTAAAAAAAAAATTCTAATAAAATTTATTTAAATATTGAAATTGAATTCTCATGATGCTTGTATTGATAATTTAAAAAAAAAAAAAACAGATCCGCTTTTTGATAATTTAAATTATTCAATACACGTGTTATTTTGTAATTATTGTCAATTAAAAATTAATAGATTATTTAAAAACTACTGCACCTATTTGAATAGAAGACATCAAATATAATAAAATGTAAATTTTTTGTTAATTTAATATTTTAATTAAAAGGTGCAGTGTGTTGTATTTATTTGCATGATTTTTTTAGTGTTTATTGTGCTTTGTGATGTAATTTTATTATCAAGTCAAATGACAATTGTTGTTATTATATTTAATTTGATGATTAAATCAGCATTTGCAACCAGATAAATACATACATACATGCTGTTTTATAAAAATTTGAATAGAAGTAAAAGTTGTGAATTTCAAATCTTAGTCACTCGTTGTGTAAATATAACTGCTTAACAGAGCATAAAAAATGATTAAAGTATTTTATTAATATTGGGGTATTTAGATATGCAAGAGTGTATTTTGGATTATAATTTAATTTTATGTAAATGATATTATTTAATTTTGTGTAATTGTCTACAAGTCAGGGACAAATATAAAATTGAAAAAAAAAAATAGAAATACGTGAAATTAAATTTTTAAATTTTTAGGATAATTATATTGAGGTGTTGTCTAAATACTAGAAGCAAAACTTTAAGAAATTTTTTTTTTTTCAAGTGGGATCAATCGCCGAAATTGTGAAATTTCTTCTGTTCATTCCGAAAAACAAAAAATGCAAAAAAAAATAAAAATAACTAAAATTAATTTTCTAAATTTTCTAGGATCATTATATTTAGATGTTGTCTAAATACTAGAAGCAAAATTTTATGAAACTTATGCTTAGAAATATTTTTTTTAATAATGGAAAAATACCAAATTTCGAAAAAATTTAAAAATCAAAATGAAAAATAAAAAATAATTGAAATTAATTTCTAAAATCAACAGAATAATTTAATCATAATTGTCATTATAATTTAAAAATAAAAAAACCTGAAGAAATTTATTTCTAATCACGTGCTTTAAATTTTTTTTTAATTAAATTTTAAATATTTAAAAAATTCTATCAAGTCTTTCAGTTGTTTTTTCTTCCACAAGCAGTCATTCAAAAAATCAACTAAATATTCATTAAAATAACTTTCATGCTAAATAAACATTCAAATATTATAAAAAAAAAAAAATACAAAAAAAATAATATGTCTATTATCCCATCGACAAGTCAAAAGTGACTCATAACATTTTTTATAAATTGAACAAGCCAATTTGGGTCTCCATCGAAACGATATAAATACAACTTGAAAAAAAAAGAATAAAAAAAAAATTATATAATAACAATAATTGATAAAGATTAAGATCAAGAAAATGAGTCAGGTAATTTTGTGTATATGTGTGTGGGTTCAAGCCTTGGACAAGCCGAAATATTGTCAGCATAATTTTCGTTTAAATTTTTTTTTTTTTTTGTTGATTCGCGCTCTCTTTAACAAACGTTAACTTCCGTATGAATTAAACGACAAAACAAAACCATGACAAATTAGGCATCTAAAAATAATAATTCACAAATTATTCAAAAAAAAAAAAAATTATACCGACAATAAAATATGAAAAAAAATGATTAATGATGTAACATCGGAGCATTCGAAAAAATTAGTATTAATTTAAATAGTAGTATACTATAAATAACATAAATAATACATAAAATTAATTATCATTGTAATTTAATATCAAGTTTATATATTTTATATTGTATAACAATTCAATTGTAATTGCAAAATTGTAATTGCAAAAAGACTCATCACACACAGGGAGAGAGATTGCGCAAATATAAATAAATAAAAAAAAAAAAAACAAAGATTCATTGCACTCATGCAAGTAGATGATTATGATGACGACGAATAAACATGAAAAAAATATAAATAAATAGAAAATTTCCTTCATCAGGCATATGTGTAAAGTGTTTTTTTATATTTTTTTTATATTTTTTTCTAATATATATTTATTGTGAGCATTATAAAATGTCTATACAAAAACAATAAATTATTATAAAAATATATATTCATCAGTATGCATTTTATTTATTTATAAAAAATCATTTTTATCTTGTTGGAATTTTGTTTAGGGGGTGAAGGCCAATGAAAAAAAAATTATTCCAATGACATAGTATTTAATTCAGCATCAATTATAAGCATCCTTTTATTCTTTGTTTAACTGCAATTTTCCACGCTTAGTATCCTTGATTTTTATCTTTTTTTTTTTCATATTAAAATACGATTTAAAAAATGAAGAATAAAAAAATACTTTTTCTTTCTTTTAAAAATGGTCTATTTCTTATATCTTTTTTGAATTATTTTATGAAAAAAATATTAAATAATCAGTGTCATAGTTATATTAGAAATAATAAAAAAAATATATTTCAATTTAAAAATATAAATATAATAATAATGTTATGTAACAGCAATTTTTAAAATTTATTTTATCATTTTTTTAAACCTCTAAAAAATGTACTTGAAATTTTTTTTTTTTTTTTAAATTACAAGTTTTAGAATAGCTTAAAATTTGATAATTATTTATCGTAAAAAAAGCGTATATCCTTTTATTTTATTTTTTGGTAAACTGCAAGTAACTTTTTTCCTTTGAAAAAAAAAAAATTTTCCTCTATTTAATTTTAAAAAATTGCTTTTCTTTTTACGTTTTTTGTAAAAAAAATTAATTTTTTTATTTCAAAAAATTACCATCTTCCTCCTTGATTAAAAATTAACCTTTTATACTTTTTCAAAGCTCACATTTTATCTCTATTAAAATATCCAGTGTTTCTCGTTTTTAAAAAAAATTATTCTTCTCCTTTTTTTCTTTCATTAACGAGCATTTTTGTAGATCGCGTGTACATCAACAATTTATATTTATTTAATTTTCTCTCATGAAAATAAAGTGCATGATAAAAATGAAAAAAAAAATAAAATAAAATCTATAAAAAACCATCTCATTTGGCATTTACATTTGTTGATTAATATTACCCCTTTTTTCATTTGAGATGATATAAAATAGCGATTAGAGGAAAACAATGAAAACCCCTTTAG
This sequence comes from Aphidius gifuensis, assembly GCF_014905175.1. Classification (NCBI taxonomy): domain Eukaryota; kingdom Metazoa; phylum Arthropoda; class Insecta; order Hymenoptera; family Braconidae; genus Aphidius; species Aphidius gifuensis. The sequence continues at coordinate 25,051,104 of NC_057791.1, read as the reverse complement.
ATACATATTTTACATTTATATTTCCGGATGTGTTACAATCACTTGATAAATTCACTAGATCTATCTGCATTTTAATTTTATATTTTCAACTGTTTATATTACCAAAAGGTAAATTATTATTTATTTTTTTAAATGTAATATATTGTTGCAATTTTTATACACGTGCCGGAAAATATTCTCATGATTATTTTATATTTACATCTGATACATAAAATTTAAATTTATTATTTATAACATCTTGGTTAATAAATAATAAGCTCTTTATTTTAATTTTTTTTATTTTATATTATAAAAATCAAATTTAATTTAATTGATTTAGATATAAAAATTAATTAGGTTATTTAGCTTTTTAAATAAAAAACAAAACGTTTATAATTTTTATTTTCTAGGTCGATGAAGGTCGTCAAATATTACTTAAATAAAAAAATATAAAAAAATTTAATATCATTTTGATCCTGATGATAATACGTTTTTCAATAAAATTATTGAACATAAAATTTCGTAATTTATACAAAACCAATAAAACTCATAATCCATGGATGAAAAGAATTTCAAGTGACGTCAATAATCATTTAGGAAAATTTTAAACCGGTAAAAAAAAATAACACACTGATGACAGAATCATTTAAATATATAAAAATTGAATTAAAAAAAAAAAAAAAAAACCCGGATGATCACAAAGTGACTAATCAAAAAGGGATGACTAAAGACAATCGTACCTTGACCCGCCACAACAATTATATATTTTTTTTCTAATTAACAATATATCATTATTAATAATGAAAAAGAATTAAAAAAAAATTACCAAGTTCCGGCTGTTTATAATTGTTTAAATAATAGAAAAACAATGAAATTTTTGTAATTGTTTAAAATAAATATCATGACTCAAGTGATCAAATCAATATTTAAATAAAAAAAAAAACCAAAATAATATTTCTTTATCAGAGAAATAAAAATGAACTTGTTGAATTTTATTTGTAAAATTTATTAATTGCAAAATGAGACATGTTAAATGTTTTTTAAAAAATCAGTATATGAAGAAAAAAAAAAATTTAATAACTGCCATAATAATAATTATAATAAACAAAAAAAAAAAAAAAAAACTTACAAAATAATTTAAATCAATCAGACAGTGTAACTTTCTCTATCCAGAAAATTCTGTACTAAAATATATGACAAGTGTTTATTACATCACATACATAATAAAATATAATACAAATAAATTCTGTTGTCTCATTTGTATTTCCGATGATTTGTTTTTTTTTTCTATTTTTATTATTAATTTTTATAAATTAATAATAAGAATGAGCTAATCATAAAATACATATAAAATTAATTTTAATAAGTAATATAACTAATAACGCATCCAACAAATCCCACCTGTTGTCTTTTTTTTTATCTCATTTTTTTTTCTCGTAATATTATTGCACAATGGCATAACATATACTTCCTCTGGTTAAGTCACGTGTAAACATCCAGTCTGCCAACATATCTTTCACGTTTCCGACCTCAACTTTCTTTTTCAGCATAAGTATATGTACAAGATACTCAAGATGACCAATGATTTTTTATTTTTTTTTAACTTAATATAGACGCGGGATTCGCGACTTGTCTACACCCCAATTACACAATAGAATTATCATTTTTTTTAATTTTTAATTTGCAATGATCTTTGTTGGTTTGACTCATCATCAAACTTTTGGGGGGAAAATTAAAATTTGATTCATGTATTTTATTTTTCTGGAGACTGGATTGAGATGGAAATATTTGAGTTTTTTTTGATAGGTGAGCTAAATAGTATTACGTCTGCATGATAGTTGAATTTTTCTCAAGGCCAAGAGAAAATATATAGAACCACGAAAGAGGAAGTCGAAGGTGAAATGACGATGACGTGACAAATAAAACGTATAGAAAAATATATTATTTACGTCATTCTTTTGAAGATATAATGAAATTGTTTTTTATAAATTATAACAAACAAAAAATCATCCAATTAATTAACTTGTCTTTTTTTTACTCTTTCAAGAATAGCTTTGATTGTCTAGTATATTATTTATTTTATCTACAAATTTTCCACGTGAATAAAAATTTAAATTTAAAATTGAACAAAATTTTATTTCTAACGATAAATTCATTTCTAAATTTTAAAAATGAATTAATATTTGAAATAAAAAACTAACAAATTTGCTAATATGACAAAAAATTTATAAAAAAAAAAAATACTTATAGAGATTTAGTCAAAGGATAACGGATCTCAAGACTGGTTTTTCAAGAGAGTCACACACATATCATTGAGTTCAATGAACGCTAACAATTTTGTAAAAAAAAAAAATTAAAAATAATATTTCAGTAAATTCAATACGTGCATTACACTGTAGGCGTTGAGTATTCTCATCGTTTGATTGTGGAATAAATATAAATTCTCTTGAAAGATTCAAAAATAAAATAAAAATTAAATTTCTTACGTGAATTGGTCGGTGTAATATTCACGGTCATGAATGTCAGGGTCTCAACATCATCATCGTCATCACCAAAAGGGAAAAATAAATTTCAAAAAATAATCAAATTTAAAATATAAATTCCATCTTCAAGTATTTATCCGACAAAAAAAATTTAATCTGTATATTCTTGGACATGCTGATGTCAATCTCAGCCATAAATCCTCTGCCAATAAAATTTCACAATAATTTTCAAATGACAATTCAATTTTCCATCATGAAATTAATTTTTTAAATTCAAAAATTAATTTTCTCTCTAAGCTGCTTTGAAAGACAATGCTTTTTTTTATTTCATTGACAAATAAATAAACAAATTGGCTTGTATGAATTTACATGAGAAAAATTTTAAAAAGAAAATTTATTCAAGAAAAAAAAGCTAAATAATAAAACATAAAAGGTGGATGAATGCGGTATGCAAAGAAATCCACACACCGAAAAGTCAATGATCGATTAAAAAAAAAAAAAAAACCAACGAAAGGAAAAAAAGATAATGCAATTCTTTGCAAAGTAAAAGGCACCATGGAACATTAAGTGTTGTTTCCATGTAAACCTCATTCGAACAACAGCATCAGCACACCTTGTTCAATCGTATTTAAAATTATTGTCAAAAGAAAACAACAAAAAAGTTAAATAACATGCACGGCTGTGCTTGAATTTATTTATCGTAATTATTATTAAACTAGTTTTTTAGATATTAAATATCATCACATTGTGACAAAACATATTGCGTGAAGACTTGAAGAGTTTGAGAAATTTCAAAGGTTCAAGGTCTAATACTTATATATCTTATGATCCCCCGGCAATATTTGAATCCGGGTTGGTCGACTTTTCAGTTTTGAATGGCAGGAGTTTAAACCTGTATAAATTTTTTATTTCCTTGTCTTATTTTTCATTTATTTATTTATTTATCATTATGTTCTCGTCCAGGATACGAGTTTCAATCTGGGCACTATTGCAAATGCACACTCCCACATTTTATTTTTTTTTTCAACAACACATTCAACAGTTGTGCAAAAATATAAATGAAATGCAATCAGCTGATATGTTTTTTAAATTGTTGAATTAAATATGGTTTTATTATTTGAATAGAGAGGAAGATGTAATTGATGGGATCAAAGTGTCTTCAAGTGATTTTCTTTGATATTTTATTTAGCTCGAAACAATAAGAGAGATCCTAGAAAATATATTAGACTTGCGAAATGAAGATTATTAATTATTATTCATTTATTAAAAATAAAAATTAGTTGTTTAACAAAATTGACATTTGGGAAATATTAAATTAAATTATCAAACTATTTGATTTGTGTAAAATGTAAATTAATTTTGAGTCGAAAATATTATGTTGAAAATGAAATTGCAAAAATGAAATAGTTTATTTATTTATTTATTTATTGTGGTGGTCATTAACTAATTAGTATATTTAAATCGATTTTTTTTTCTTTCAGATTTTTAGTCAATTAAATGATGGTCATTTTAATCGACCAAGATGATAAAAATAATTTTGATAATAGAAAACTTGAGGGCTCAACACCTTAACCTTGCATTTTTATATATTTTTTAATTTCTTAAAAACTTCAAGGACGAAATTAAAATTCAATCAACTCGTTCTTGAATGCTGACAATATTTACGAGTATTTAAGCTTGATTGATATTTGTTTATTGACCTATTTGTCTAAACTTGATCGAGATTGAATTAAAAAATTTAAAATAAATAAAAAAAACAACTAAATTCTTCAAGTCAGGAAACTGGTTAGTTTGTTGGCCTTGTGTGATCGCCAAATTGAGTTGATAGTTTGATCACCAAAAAAGGACAATCTTATATTATTATTTATAATTAAACAATGTTAAATTATTAAAAAAAAAAAAAAACAATTTTGTAAAATAACATTTCCTGTTTTATACAATTGTGACATAAATTTCGAATCAATATTTTATTATCCCAAAATATAATAATCATCTAAGGCCAATGACTTAGAAAAAAAATTTCTTGACTATAATCAAATCCATATATAATTTGTTTCTTTTTATAAAAATCGATGACCTTCTGTCCTTCTCAGTAAACAATTTAAAGTTTCCATGTATTTTAATTTTTAAAGCTCAAATAAAATTTTTAGCTCGATTCTATTCTCAATTCAATGTCATTTTTTATATTATTCATAAATCTTGACTATTTTTTTGTTATCAGATGAATTTTAAAAATGCATTGTATGCACAATATATTATTTGAGGTATTTTATGAGGGTGAATGGTTTCTGCGGTGTTGTGGTGGATATTTATTTTTTGCCTTGGAAAAAACCGGTGTTGATTTTATAAATTTAAAAGATAGATCCATTAAATTGCAGGTGAATTGGAAATACATTTTTTTCCATCGTTGTTGTTGTTGTTTTTGTTGTTTTTGTTGCTGTTGTTGTTGTTGGTAAAATATTATATTTAAATAAATAAATAAATAATCTTTTGACACATTGAATCACATGATATTTTGCTACATACAAAGTATATTTATTTTCAAAACTGCCAAAGGCATATTTATCATGTAAAATTCAACTTTTAAGATATATATCATTTTCGTAATTTTTTTTTAAGGAAGCTATTTAGGCCTGTTTACCTCGTATAAAAATATGAAACGCGATTGGAATACAAATTTGTCTGGCTGCTGTGGAATGCAGTATGACAAAAATATTATTTAGATCATTTTTAGTGATTTGATTTATTTTTTAGATAATAAAATAAACAGGAAAATTAATTTTCATTTTGCCTTGCTTCCGGGGATTTTATATTGCTACAAGGATTTGTCACCACAAAAGTGCATTTTTCATTTTTTTCTTTTTCTAAATTTTAAGTATATATATTTTGTGGTTTTTAGTATACCAGGAACAAATGAGTGTGTCACATTTTTTTCAATATAGAAAATATTCATTTTTCTTTTTTTTAATACCAAAAGTAATTTTAAAAAAATATAATAATAATAATCATCGTCATCATTTACAACTATGAGAATCGTGTGTCTATGCAACAAATGAAAAATGGAAAAAAAAAAAAAAAACATAAAAATAATAATAAAAATTTGTATGAATATATTTACGAAATTGCATGTAAATAATAATTTAATTATCAAATTTTCTTGTCAATTCAAAAAATATAACTTGTATTTTTATTATTTTTATTTATTTCTTAAAGGTGCAATCATTTGAGTCATATTAACGTCAATTTCTGACCATTATGATATTGTGACGAGAGTTTTTAGTCACGATGTACCTGCCTTTTTATATATTTTTTTATTCTTCGAAATGATGAAAGAGCATACACCATATTACGAGGTAAAATGCACGTAAAACTTAATACCTATATATCTTGATGATCTTGAAATTTTTTAAACATGAATCAATACTTTTTTTTAAACCATTATTACATATGAATGTATCAATTGAAATGTTTTTTGTCAATTACATCTAATTTTAAATAATTTTTTCATTTCTTTTGTTGCACTTTGTGGTAAATATGTTTTGAAAATCTTGATGAAAGAAGAACAAAAAAGCCAAGATAGAGTATTTTTTTTCAAAAAAAAAAAGTCAGGTTATTGAGGAGAAGAAAAAGCAGAAGCCGGTATACAGAATCCAGTCATGATATAAACCAATACAAGAGTTAAAAAAAAAAAAGAAATAATATATAAAATGAAAAAAAAGTCTTGGGTTTTTTAAAAAATCAAGATGTGTATGTGTGTGTGTTGTAGGATGATTGTTAGTGGCTATGCTATGAAAACGAAAGAAAGAAATCAAGTGGGAGATACGAAGGTATATAAATTCAATCTTAGCCACTGTAAGAGTCAGTCCAAAGGCCATATGCGGGCGACTCTAGTCGCGTTAGTGCGAGAGAGACTAAATTAAATTTAAAAAAAAAAAAAATTATTAATTACATGTTAAATTAACGGTCAAAAATACAGAGTGATTCTGTGCATGATTTTCCAAATCAATTAGAACCAAAGATTTCAATTTCCACTGGAAAATTAATATTCGAAAAAAAATAAATATTGTGTGTATGACACGTGAAAATTGGAGTAATTGATTTTTAAATTATTATCAACTGGATAAACACAAGTGGTTATTGAAAGGATAGTCAAATAGCACAGAGCACATTTAAGCTGTTTTAACTGTAATTTAATCAAAATTCAAAAAAATTATTTAACGAGGGCCCGAGGGGTGGTAGGTCCATTTTGGATTTTCCATTCACTTGAAATTTTCATTGGCAATATTAAAATTCATGGGTTTTCAAAATTTTAATGTTTAATTATAATTTAAGTATAAAAAAAGTGAATTAAAATGTCAGGAATTCGAATTAATATTGAGGAAGCATCAAACGATGGACGCTGGCCTATCGATCTTGAAGTAAGTTCATTTTTTCAAATTTTTTTTTCTTCTAATAATACGTAATTGATCGATATTATGTATTAAATTTTTTTTCCATCATATATGACAAAGCTAAGTCAAGCAAAACACTGCCGGTAAATATCAAATAAATATTTTTTAAACGATATTTTAAAAATGAATTACGAAAAAAGGAAAAAAAAAAAAAAAACATATATTTAAATAGAAAAATTTTACTTTCTATTACTTCCGTGGGTCTAAGTAATTTTATTGAATTTTTTTGGTCTCTTTATCTATATTATTTTAAATATTGTTTTGTATATTTTAAATGTTTTTTTTTTTCTTTTTTAAACAACCACGAGTTGGCCGCACGTTTGTTGGACTTTCACACTGTGTGTCTCGTAACATATGTATATTTTTTAATTTTTTATATATGATGAATATATCTATACTTGGTACAAGCATATTCTCGTTGGCCTCGGGAGCATTTTTGTATATTTTTTTTTTTTTGAAAAAAATGCACGTGGTGAAAAGCAGGTGTAAAGCCGCGAGATAAAAATAAATTTTTTATATTTAATATGGCAAAAATTAACAAGTTACGTTTTATGTTTTTTATATTTGTAATAAAAATGGGACAATTACATGCAATACATGTGACAAAATACATGTGACATGACAATTGTTGTATTACAACAACACTTGTGCTAAATATTCATGTTTTGTTCGAGTGAATGCTCCAAAATGAGGTCATTAATTAATTCAAAAATAATCGTAATATTTTTGAAAACAATTATTTTAAATATTCTTGACAAATTTATATTTTTTTATTAAATATACCCGGATTTCTAGTTTTTTTTTTTTTGCAAAAAAATAGATAAACAACAATATTGAATAACAATATAAATTTATTTATTTATTTATTTATTCCAGTCAATATGAGAAAAATTCAAGTCAAAAAAACTTTCTCAGTTAACAACGCCTACAATGAACTCTTGTAAATTTTTGCTGACCACAAGAAGAGAAATGAAAGAAAGAAAAAAATAAATAAATAAATAAATAATTGTTAAATGTACCTTGGAGAAAGGTGTACCTAAATAAGGCCCGAAAGATGTGATTTAAATTTTTGTTTTATTTTTCAAAACCAACTGGGTGGTCATTAACAAAAAGACAATGATAATTAAATTCAAAAAAAAAATATATTAAACGATAGAAATATAAAAAAATTACAAAATAAAAATAAACCCATTATTAAAAATTCATAATAATAATAATATTAAATGGACTTTCTTCTTCTAAATTTCCGAGTCAACGATATAAAAAAAAAATTGAATAAATATGTATATAAAATATAATAAAAAAAAAATAGTCATGCGACGTTATGTCACAGTTTGACAGTATTCCTTGGGGGCAAATAGTCTATGTTAGTCTATGTTATTATAAAAATATTACTAGTAATTTAACAGTAAAGAATTGATGATTGGCAAGTGTCCTTTGAACTCGGGTGAGGCTCTAGCCCCGAGTTAATCCAACAAACATTCAATCATCATTTAATTATTTTTCATTCCCCGCATTCAAACAAGCTACATTATAAAATATAAAAAAAAAAAATGATTGTTAATAAATAACAGCAAGAAGCGTTAACCTTTTCTTAAACGCGTGTGAATCGTGTGCAACAGGTGAAAAATAATAATAATAATAATAAATAAATTAGCGAATTAAAAGAAAAAAAAAAAAAACCAACAATATATAGACATTCTTTGTCAATTTTACTTCTGTTGAATTTCCTCATATTCATCATCATAATCATCTTCGTCATCATCAAGTCATTAAAACTCATTGATTCCAATTTTACAATAAAAAAAAAATCATATATTTTTAAAATATTTTGTTAATTAATTGACAAAGATTACGAAATTATTTTTTAAAATTTTCTTTTTAATTTAACTTTCTCTCTTTGTTTGTTTATTTGTTTATTTATTTATTTAATGTTGGCATGTGTTTGTGTGTGTGCAAGTGTAGTTTATAAATTTATTTTTATTTATTTATTAATTTATTATTATTAGCTGATTGTTGCGGGTCATGTCGCACACCTCACCTTGCCCCGAGGAATTTTAAAAATTGTAAAAAAACATAAAATTATATTCCACATCGTAAATCATCAAGTATCGATGTTGTATTATATTATTTATATAAATATTGGTCTTCAGGCTGGGCCACTGTACTTAATATTTATTTTCTCAACTATATCATTCAACTTGTCAATTATTATTATATTCTAAAATCCTTGGAGTAATAAATAAATGAAATAAAAAAATAAATTATTTACAATTTTCGTGGGATATATTTTTTCATCTATTTCAACAATCTTCTGTTGTTGTTGTTGTTAATTTAGAGAGAAAAAAAAAAAGGAAAATTATAATCTTGCTATTTTACGTTCTAATAAATTAAATGGATAATAATTTAATGGTCGAATAAGTGCATTTACCACTCGTGGATAAACTGCCAATTGACAGATCAAAAGAAAGGGTCAATTAAGTAGATTGTGTATTTAAAAAAAATAATAATAGTCTATGATTTTTAACTATTGAAGGACACTATTGAAATTTATCACTTGTTTCGCATCTTTTTGTATATTTATTTTTGCAAAATAATATCAGCTTTATTTTGAAACTATTATATTATTTTTAGTTCCAATGATTACGTTTGATGACAGAACTTTTATTAAAATCATTTTCATTCATAATTTATCTATTAATTAACATTGACAAATGTCTTTTTTGTATAATAAATTTTTCAATTTAAATATATATTTAAGTTTAAAATAAAAAAAAAAAAAATCAATTATCGTTTGATTTTTTATTTATTTATTTATTTACATATTTTAAATAAACACTATAATATTTATTAAAATTTAAAAATAATATTTAAATGAATTTGAAAAATAAAAATTTAAAAAACGGAAGCGGAAAATATACTGAAGGTTTTATCTTAGAATTTTAAAATGTCAAAATTTCGCAATTTTTATTGATATTTAAAAACAAAAAACAATTTAAATATTTAAAACAATAAAAAAATTTAATGAAATTTATTTCAAGCCCAACCTATATTATTGTACAATTATGTGTGAAATAAATATCACCTATATATTCCATCATCATCATCATCATAAAAAAAGTTTATTAAAAATCAATATTAGGTAATATGGAAAATAATTAGTCAATAATTTCTTCATATTAAAATTAAACTTTTGAGTATTTTCTTCTTTTTTCATTGAAATTTATTATTTATTATTTTTTTAATAATACGCAATCTGATAGCACCATCATGAAGGTGCATAAAAATCAACTATCAAGCAGTCTGTTATCTGATATGATCAATTTTTTAAATACACTCGAAATAAATAAACGAAAAAAAATATATAAATAAATTTTAAATAATATAGGCGCGGCTGTTAATCGATATTTTGATGTACGTATATATATGATGTCATGTTTTATCAATTTATTAAATCTTTCGGGGTGAAATATGTGATTTAATAATTTTATAAATTGCATTTTAAAAAATTTATTCATTGCATTATTTTTAAATTAACAAAAAAAAGAAAAAAAAAAAATCATAAACCTTGGCTAAGTATATTTATGATTGTTTCAAATATCAAGTATATATTTATTATAAAAAATATATAAACCAATTAATTTATAATAAATAAACAATTAAAAATATTTAAAAAAAAAATTACTTAATTTTTTCGTTGCATTTAATTGGACTTGCATTTCGAAAAAAAAACCGAGTTAAATATTTAGAAATCATTTTAATATTTTGAATAATTGGCAGTTTTATTGACAATGACTTTTTAAATTTGCTAATAATTTTAAAGATCAAGTATATAATTATTTTTTCAATAAAAAAAAAATAAGTTAAATTGAATTTACTTAATTAATTATTTTATTTATTTTTCTGACTTGCTAAATGATTGTTTATTTGAGAAGATGAATCGTCTATTAGTGACTGATGATGTAAAAAAGAAAAAAAAAAATTTCTTTTATATAAAATATAAGTACTAATAATAAAAAAAAAAAATAGTCGCACGCGTGCTAAGTTGATAGCAAAATTATATAATTTGTTAAATTTTTAAAAATATAATTTTCGTAACAATTTATATTATTTTTTTTCTCGAAATTTAATTTCATCTATCTATCACACATCACGTGAAGCATTTGAATGAGTCGGCAAATTTTTTTTATATTAGAAAACAAGAAGGACAACAACACATTTAAGAACCATCGATGGCTGCTCAAGGGGAATGACCATAATTCAGCGAGAATTTATCTTTTTAAATATATTTCGTAATAGTTTGGAGGGTTTTTATTTTATATATATTTTTTTATAGAGAATAAAAAACATAGACAAATTAAAACACTGGATCCTCACTTTATTTGTGTCAGAATGTTTAACCACTCCATCATGACATTTTTAAATAAAAAATTATTTAATCATTAAAGACATTAAATAATAATATAAATAAAATATAAATTACTTGTCCTAACACACATGTTGATTAAATTGTATCTCATTTAAAATTTATTTATTTATACTTATTTATCTTGTCAATAAAATGAAATCATATCATTTTGTTGTTTTTTTTTTTCTAATTGTTTATAAATTAACTAATTGTCTTCCTGATGGTGTATAAATAAATCAAAAAAAAATATATTTTAATAGATATATTTTTGTTAACCTTTTAATCATCAGTTGAAATGTTTTTTTTTTTCAATTTAAATTTCAAGTGATCATCATGATGAAACAAAACTGAATTTAAAATAAAAACATAATTGAAAATAAATAATAAATATATAAAAATTAACTACATGTTACAATGAGAGATAATTACATCGGATTTATTCACGAATGAATGAGCAAGTGAGTGTTGTTAAGAAATAGTTAAAATAAAATATTAATTTTTAATATAAAAATGTATTTTTTACATAAAGTATTGGCCCGATTAAATACAATCATATTATTTTCATGTGAGGTAAGAGTATTCTCAACAACAACAAGACTATTTTTTTATTAAGACATGATCAACGAGGTGCCTCATGTATCACGTTCAAACTATGTATTACGTTTCCAAGTAACAAATAATTATCAGATCATACCCTACTTATTTCAAGAGTTTAAAGACACTCGACCGGATCCATTCAAGGTCACTTTTATATTATAACAAAATTTCGATTGTTTCATAGTAGATTTTAGATTTTCAATCGATAGATTTCCATAGAAAAAAAATCATCATAGATTAATTAATTTATTATTTAAAATTTTATTGTTTCTCTAAAAAAAAAGGCAAATATTTTGAATGTTTTTTAATATAAAATTAATTAATTAAAAAAATTTGAAAATTTATGATAATTATATTGGCTGCCAGACTTACGCATTTATCATAGAATCAAGTTTTTTGTTTTTTTTAATTTTTGTTTTTTTTTGTATACTAAAGTATCTTGTTAACCTCGGTGTATATTTTATTGATGATTTCAATATGTAATAAAAATATCAAATTAAGCCAGAAAATGATAATCTAAATCAATCAAAAAATCATGTGTATAAAGACAATAAAATTAATTATACAAATTATTTATTTGTAATTATTTCATAATGGGTTGAGACAGAATAATTAAGAGAGACTTTTGGAGTTGTTCAAGGACAATTATTGTTAATAATATTTGTCTATTAAAAATTTAATTATTTAATTATTTTTGGAAATGTAAACAAATAACAGAATTGAGAAAATTTAACTATATAAAAAAAATGATGTTTTATGATTAAATGAAAGTTGATGATGAGCATTGGTACAGAATGCAAGGACCCAAGGCCACTTGAGATATCAACAATTTAAATTATTTTTTTTTAATATTTATTTTAGTGTATCCCAAGGATGCAATTTATCACTTGACAGAACATCAATGAAAAATAATAAAAACAACAAGATTTTTAAACAAAAACCATGAATTTGTTTTTCAACACTTTTACTAATTTGTTTGTTTGTTTATTATTAAAAATAAAATACGATATGGTGTGTTATTGAGTAAACGAGCACAATGTAATCATGTGGTGTGAATCGGTAGCTAGATGAAGACGATATATAGTTACATACCACCACTCGTGTCAACGCCACTTTTACATAATCAAAAAAATAAAGAAAAATAAAATATAAATTCACAAAGACCTCGAAAAAATATATTTATCCATCATGGCTATTTGAATTATACATTGCGAAAATATATAAATTTTCACAAAACAATTTTCTTTTTTTTTTTCTTTATTTTAAAAAGAAAAAAAAAACTAATTTTTTATTGGCTCTGTTATTTTATAATTAATAGAACACATTAGAGAAAAATCCATGATGATAAAAATTTTTGAGCCACAAAAAATTAAACTCAATTTACGATAAGAAAAAACAATTAAACAAAAAAATATTAATTAAATTAAACAAATGCAAATACCAAAACCAAGATGTGTTGTGTAAAAATAATTTATGAATGATGGTTAGACCGCCAAAGTAATATTTTTAAAAAAAATCATAAATCCCTTACAACATCAAAAAAATAATTGTCATATAATTTTAGGTCGAGTTCATCAAATAAAAAAAAACCACTGACATTCAACGCGAAAAAAAAAAGATAAATAACATATACCTACATTTTAATAATTTACGCAATAAGAATATAAAATGCATTTATTATTATGATAATAATAATGATAAAAATTTATGATTGATCATTAGATCGAGGAGGTGTATGGCACAACAACAGCAGCAGGAGCAACAACAACATCAACGAGTTCAGGAACGTGGCATATACCAAGACCATCATTAGTTGGTAAAAGTGAAAAAGACAGTGACAATGGAAGCAATTGGGCGCATCATCATAATTTACATCCAAATTCACCATCAAGAGGATCAACATCCTCACAAGGATCAACAGCAAGTACACACGTTAGTTGAATTTATCAAAATTTAAATAAAGAAATCGCAAAGATTGATTGATTAATTAATTGATTGATAATATTAATATTAATATTATTTTAATTTAGAGTGCAGCATCAGGAACACTTTTATTAACAGCAGCAAATTTAGCAAGTCTTGCTGCAATGCATCCACCAACAATAACAGCACCAAAATCAATGGACAATGTATCAGTAGCAAGTAGTACACATTTTACTGTTGTCAATGGACTTGGTAGACCAACAACTGTTTATAAAAAATCATGGTGTGCCAGACATCAAGTAACAGTACTTGTTTGTACAATGAGCTTTTTATTTATGGTTGGTCTTATTGTTGGTGTTGTTTATATGGAAAGTAAGTTGTCCATCATTTATAAATTTATTGCTATCATTTCAACAAGTATTTAATTTATTTATTTATTTTACAGTGAAACACCGTGATAAATATGACTAGACGGTTTTTTTTTCTTTTTTCTACAACTGTGGTGCTGCAAGATCAACCAGAGGATTAACAACTTGTTTTTTTTTTTTTTTTACTATTGGTATTTAATAGAATGAAAAAAAAAAAAAAGCTCAAGCAATGTTGGCACGTGGATAAAAAAAGAAAAAACCAATTTGTTTAATTTTTAAATATCACGTAGAAATTAGTAAATGTTTTTTTTGTTTAAAAAACAAAAACTTGAATAATTAGATTTTAATTTGTATTGCACAGTATGTGTGGTACGTGACAGTCAAGTAATAATATATATTAAGTTTTTACAACGAGACTTGAAAATGATTAAACACAAAAATCAATGATTATTCTTAACAAGTACTCGCTAATTATTTATAATTATTAATTAATGATAAAATAAAGACAAAAAAATAATATGAAATCATTATTTAAATTGATAATTAATAGGCTTAAGTAAATAAATTAAAAAACGAATTTCGATATGTCAAGGGATTTAGAGGCTGTTCTAAATCATGATGTTTTTTTTTGTTTTTTTTTAAATCGCAAATATGAGTGATGTGATTCAGGAAAGTAATTTAAATATTTAACTAAATTGATGATGTTTTTTTTGTGTAAAAAAATTGATTAAACGTGGATTATTATGTTGGATTAATGACAATCATGAGAATAATTGTCAGAGACGAAAATAACAGCTTGCAAAAAAATATGTAAAATGGAAAAATATTGTTTTTTTTTTTTTTCAAAAAAATGAGCAAAGAAGGGTAGAATTATGAGCTAACCTTCGTGTCTGTGATATTACTTGTGTATTAAATGATCGCCCACTTGATGATTAAGTGTGAATCAATAAAATGAATATAATTAAAATATTTTTGTATTATTTCGACTTACCTCAACTTCTTGAAGTGTTTGTGTCCATTTGTATTTTGGCATATCAGCACCATTGCCAGTATTTGGTTTCAATTTTCCTTTTTCAGTTTCATCCTCTTCTTCTTCTGGTGATTCCATTTTTTCTGGTGTTATTGCAGTTGGACTTGTCTCTGCACTTGTTCCAGCAACTGGTACTGCCTCAGAAACAATTCCTTTCTGTTTTAAATAAATAAAAAACAATTAAACTAAATGATTTAATAATAAATGTAAAAATAAATTACCTTGCTGTCTAGTTCAGCTTGTAATGCATCAGCTTGTTCATCAGTTAATTCAACAATACGTGAATCATCGTCATTGTCAATTACACTTTTAGCTGCTTTTTCTTTTTCTTCTTCTTCTTTTCTTTTTTTTTCAAGTCTCTCTTTACGTTTTTTCTCTTGTTCAGCACGTTCTGCCTTTTCTGCATTACTTTTGGCCATAGCTGTGCCACGATATTTTTGAAATTTACTATTTACCAACTACAATAAAAAAAAATCATTAAATTACAAATTTTGATGAGATAAAATGTTGTTTATTTTATGTTGGATTTTAATGACAAACCTTTTCAGCGGCACCTTCACCACCACCAGTGTAAAAATCAGTTTTTCTGGCAAGAAAACTAAATATTGTATCCAAGAGCTGTAAAACAATAACAATAACAATAACAAAATAAAATTGTTGTTAATGATAAATTTATGTTGATTGAGGTTAGTTTTAACCCGGTGAATTGTGTACTTACATCTTGGACACCACCTTCATGTTGTTGTGCCATTGCCAACAACATTCCATCAAATTGTTCTTCACGTGACATGTTTAAATTCTAATAAAAACTATCAAACACTATTAACAAATATCTATTAAACAAGATGAGATATATATTGTTTACAGAAAATACACTTGTTCTGAGTTTTTTTTTGATGAATGACAATGAATGACGTTCTAGAAAATGTAGAAAGGCATGGAAACGAAAAACAAACTTGGTCACGGTGTTAAAAAACCGTTCAGATTGGAAAAACAATGTCAACAAAATGGCTGATATCTTTTACCACCATTAATTTTACCAACAATAGATGTCATTTCCAGTTTTTGATGGTAGCACAGAAAACTACTCGTGTGATAAAAATAAATATTTTTTTTTTTTTGAATTTCATATTTTAATAATTTTAATAATATAAAATATAAATACTATTTAACATTTTAATATTTCTTAAATTGCTTAGAAATTTTTGATTTAATATTATTTTTTAAATTTAATTTACGCGAGGACAAATATGTTCAGATGTGATAAATATTATTTATTGAATTTCAACTAAAAAAGAGTTGGTTTTCTCATTTACAATTACAATTAAGAAAGGATTTAAAAAAAAAACTAATTATCAGTTAGATATTGATTATATAATGGTTATATAATGTTGGTTAGCTAATTGTTAGTTAATTTTTTAAAATCCTCAGTTATGTGTAATTTTGAATGAAAAAACCAGCAAGCGATCAACGCATAAAGCAAATAAACGAATGTTTAATTCGTTGAGGTAAGTCAAAACAACACATTTTTTTTATTTTTATTGCATTTTTATTTATTTATTGATTCACACTTAATCAAGTGGGCGATCATTTAATACACAAGTAATATCACAGACACGAAGGTTAGCTCATAATTCTACCCTTCTTTGCTCATTTTTTTGAAAAAAAAAAAAAACATTTTTCCATATTACATATTTTTTTGCAAGCTGTTATTTTCGTCCCTGACAATTATTCTCATGATTGTCATTAATTTAACATAATAATCCACGTTTAATCAATTTTTTTACACAAAAAAAAAACATCAATTTAATTAAATATTTAAATTACTTTCCTGAATCACATCACTCATATTTGCGATTTAAAAAAAACAAAAAAAACATCATGATTTAGAACAGCCTCTAAATCACTTGACATATCGAAATTCGTTTTTTTAATTTATTTACTTAAAGCTATTAATTATTATCAATTTAAATAATGATTTCATATTATTTTTTTGTCTTTATTTTATCATTAATTAATAATTATAAATAATTAGCGAGTACTTGTTAAGAATAATCATTGATTTTTGTGTTTAATCATTTTCAAGTCTCGTTGTAAAAACTTAATATATAATTAGATTTTAATTTGTATTGCACAGTATGTGTGGTTATGATATATTATTACTTGACTGTCACGTACCACACATACTGTGCAATACAAATTAAAATCTAATTATTCAAGTTTTTGTTTTTTTTTTTAAACGAAAAAAACATTTACTAATTTCTACGTGATATTTAAAAATTAAACAAATTGGTTTTTTCTTTTTTTATCCACGTGCCAACATTGCTTGAGCTTTTTTTTTTTTTCATTCTATTAAATACCAATAGTAAAAAAAAAAAAAAAAAAAAACAAGTTGTTAATCCTCTGGTTGATCTTGCAGCACCACAGTTGTAGAAAAAAGAAAAAAAAACCGTCTAGTCATATTTATCACGGTGTTTCACTGTAAAATAAATAAATAAATTAAATACTTGTTGAAATGAATAGCAATAAATTTATAAATGATGGACAACTTACTTTCCATATAAACAACACCAACAATAAGACCAACCATAAATAAAAAGCTCATTGTACAAACAAGTACTGTTACTTGATGTCTGGCACACCATGATTTTTTATATTAGTTAAATATTTAAATTACACAGACTATATGAACTGTATATGAAACAGATATGAACTATATATGAACAGAAATATAATATAATTGAGTTAAAACTATCACCACACTCTCCTGCTAAGTACGCCTTATATATGTTTTGTTTTTGTTGTTTGATATTTCCATATATAAATGCTTTAATATAAACTATTCAATGAAATTTTTCTTTTTTAAAACTGGTGGAAATATTTCTCCGTCTTTTTTTTCTCCAACTTTTCTCCACCTTTTTCGATAATGACACAATGACAAAAAAAAATGTTGAGGAAATGATGAAGAAAAGTTGGAAAAAAAAAAACGGAGAAATATTTCCACGAGTTTGGAGAATTTTCGTTTTTATTCAGATTATAAAAAAATAAATTAAAATTACGCGGGTACTGCTTACAGCGCCAACTCCGCGGTCTATTTTTTTTCCGTGTTCGAAAAAGAGAGAGAAAGAGAATTACGAGAGAGAGAATGAGACAATTTCTAATAAAGTAGTAGAGCATGATAAATTATGATGATAAAAAAAAACAACAGTGTTTTGGTGTTTAAAAAAATCGACTTCGTGGCTATCAATGTCCACGTTAAAAATCATTTATAAATGTTTATAAATAAATACATAGTTAAATAAATAAAATAATTAAATAATGGATCAATTAGTTGTGCTTGTTGCAGCAGTGCATTTATTGTACTGTCCATTTACAAAAGTTGAAGAAAGTTTTAATCTTCAAGCAATGCATGACATTCTCTATCATGGATATAACCTGACTCTGGTAATTTATTTATTTTTACAATAACCATTATTTTTATAAATTAAAAATAAAAAATTAATAAATAAATGTCATGATTTAATTTTAGATACTCATGTTTATTTTTAAACCTCCAAAAAAACAGCTGTTTTAAAGCTGCCTTGTTTTTTTTTTTCCCTCAATAAATTCAACAATATTTATTAATTAATTTTGATTTATCAGTATGATCATCATGAATTTCCTGGACCAGTACCAAGATCATTTATTGGACCACTTTTTATATCTGGATTGTCATCACCAATTGTTGCTGCAATAACACATTTTAATTTGAGCAAACTTTGTGCTCAATATGCCGGTATGTTTGATCAAAAAAAACATCACAAATCATACAGCAAATACCAACAAATGACAACAATATTTATTTTTAAATTTAATATAAATAATTTTGTTTTGTTTTTTATTTTTTTCAAATAATACAGTAAGAGCAGTATTGGGTTTGACTGTTATTGCAACTTTTCGATTATACCGACAAGCATTGGAGAGTATTTTTGGTGGACAATTTACCAAGTGGCTAGTCATAATAACAGTAACACAATATCATTTTATGTACTATTTGAGTAGAACACTTCCAAACATAATGGCACTACCTCTAGGTATTCATATAAACATAAAATAATATTAAATTAATGAATATTAAATAAAAAATATATTTCAGTGTTATTGGCACTTTATGGATGGCTAAGACAAAATCATTTAATATTTATTTGGTCATCTGGTGCAGCAATAATTATATTTCGAGCTGAATTGGCTATGCTTTTGGGATTATTTTTGTTATATGATATTGCCTACCACAAACTCACTGTGCCAAGGTATTTACAGTATTATTTAAATATAGAATTTAAATTTAGTCACTAGACTTGTTCAATTATTATCAAACACATTAAATTATTATTATTATAATTATTATATTTATATTTCTAATAAAAAAAAATATAATAAATCATTAATTTTATATTTTTAGATTTTTAAAAATTGCAATACCAGCTGGAGTATTTCTTTTGTCATTGACAATTGGAATTGATTCAATATTTTGGTCTAGAACATTATGGCCAGAGGGTGAAGTTTTTCATTTTAATGTTATATTAAATAAAAGTGGTGATTGGGGTGTATCCTTTTAATTGACAATAATAATTGTTAAGTTGAATTAAATTATTATAATATTTACTTAATAATTATACTTATAGACTTCACCATTTTTATGGTATTTTTATTCAGCATTACCAAGAGGTTTGGGTTTATCATATTTTTTATTACCAATTGGAATATATTTTGATACAAGAGTACGTGCATTAACTGTTCCAGCAATAACATTTATATTTTTATATTCATTTTTACCACATAAAGAATTGAGATTTATTATTTATACATTTCCATTGTTAAATGTTGCTGCAGCAGCAGCTTGTCATAGAATGTAATTATTATTTACTACAACTACTACTACTTTTATATTGTCATTTATTTATTTTTATTATCTTATTTTTTATCAAGCTGGGAAAATCGTGGTAAATCAACTTGGAATGGATTAATGGCATTGGGAATAACTGGTCATTTAATATTGAATGCAATATTTACAATGTTTATGATTTGTGTTGCTGGAACAAATTATCCAGGTGGTACTGCATTAAGTAGATTGATTAGAATTGAAAGAGACAATGATTATCCAGTGAGTGTACATATTGATACACTTGCTGCATGCACTGGAGTATCAAGATTTACACAAACAAATCCAAAATGGAGGTAATTTATTAATAGAGGCAATTATATTACTATATTTATTATTTATTATTTATTATTTATAATTATTTATTTAATCAACAGATATTCAAAAAATGAAAGTATCAATTATGAAGATCCAGAAATATTGCAATTTACACATTTACTGATGGAAGCTAAAAGTAAATATTCACCAAATATAAAACCATATTTGAGAACACATGAAATTGTTGAATCTGTTGATGGTTTTTCTCATATTGCCTTGAATTATAAAGGTATACCACCAGTTAAAATTAAAACAAAGCCAATGATATTTATTATGAAACGTAAACCAAATGCTCAATTTGTTGATACAACGACTATTAAAGTTTTACAAAATGATGATTCTCGTCAATTGGAATCAGAAGAAATATTTAAAAATGATGATGATGATGATGATGATGATGATATTACATCAGGTGGTGAAGATGAAGAAGAACAAAAAGATGAAAAAAATTTAGAAGATGATAAATTATTTGTACCAAGTAATGATAAAAATGAAGATGATGATGATGATGAACAATTACCAAAATTAAATTTTGATGAACGAAAAATAATAACCAAAGACAAAGATAATATTATAAATATAAATAAAAAAATAGATACGAACGATGAAACAATGAAAATTGATAAAACGAAAAATAAAAAAAAACAAGATAAAATTGAACATTTAAAAGAAGGCAGTGGTGTCAAGGAGGCAATTCGTAAAATGATAAAAATAAAAAAACAAGAATTAAAAGCAAAAGAAGATGTGAAAGATAAAAAAAAAAAGCAAGATGTTATTAAAAAATTAAATGATGATTCTGTTGAAATTAAAAATGATATAAAAATAAAAAATGTTAAACAAAGTATTAAAAATATTATAAAACAATTTAAAGAATTTGAAAAAGATCTTGCATCAGATGATCCTGAGACAATTAAAAAATGGTCATCAGATGAATTAACAACTTCATCAGAGACAACTGATCAAATTGGTGCTATTTCTCTGGAAGACAACATCAATGAAATGGATAAATTTATCAATGAAAATAATGATCCAACTGTTTTAAATGAGGCAAAGAAAAATCTCAAAGAAATTGTTGGTCAAATACGTGAGCTTCAAAGTGAATTGTCCATTGAAGCTGATGACAGATTTGATGAAATTGCTGATAAATTTTCAGACAGACCAATATCACAAACTCTCATGTATTTCAGTGAAGCACTTAAAGATTTAATGAAACGTAGAAAATTAAAAGCAACTAAATTATCAAACAAATATTTAAATAATAACAATAAAAAGACTTTAGATAATAATTGATGATACATCAAAATAATTGTTTGTTTATATATATTTTTTTTTTTTTTTTTGATAACTATCATTCACCAAAAACAAAAAATAAAATAATAAAAAAGTTCAAGTGTTCAACTGTGATATCAACACATTGAACTATTTTTTAAATAATTTTATTATTTGCATTTAGAAAATATATTTTTTTTCTTCAATCAAACACCAAGTGCCTTGTCAATTTTTTTAAATAAAATATGAAATACATATATATTGTGTTAATAATTGTACATAATAATGAAAAATTAAAACCTAGACCAACGACAACACCACCAACTGAAATGTTTTGAGATAAACTGGAACATTATCAAGTCGCTGTTTGATAAAATATTAGCTCAATAATTCTAAATAAATAAATTTGCGGTATTTAAATAAATAAAAAATATTGGTACCTGAAAAAATACTTGTTTATCTTTGAATTTTTTCATTCCATCAGAGCACAAATTACATGAAGTTGATGTAATATTTTTGTGTGGAAATTTAATTTTATCAAACACTCTAATTACCTTGAAAGAAACCTAATTAATATTTTTCAAATAATAAAAATTGTTAATTTATACCAGAGCTATTTTTCCAATTCTAGATAATATTATTTTTTTCTGTTGGCTATTTATGACAAGAGCAAAATTATTTTTCAATAACAAAAGACAACTAAATTTTCCAAGTGACAATTATTGATGTTAATCCAATTAAAAAAATCAACTGGTATAACAATTAATAAGAAATAATTATGTATTTATACAAGTGCAAAAGCAAATGTTCTATTTGAAAATAAAAATCCTAATACTATTAAAATTGTGATTCTAAATTTGTTGATAAATTTTCAAATGCAAATAAAAATTATTATTATTGCAAATGACGTAGAAAATATTGTTATTAATATGAATAATTCAAGTAATACTATTTTTTAAATAAAAAAGACTGTTTATTTTATTTTTTTAGTTATTATTTTTATTATTTTTTTTTGTATAAAATAATTAAGGTGGTCATTTAGAAACGAAGCTTTTGGAAGAACCATTTGTTTTTGCCCATCTTGTATCTGTAACAAGTAAAGAAAAAAAAGAAAAACAAATTAATTAACATACTCAAAATAATGAACATTTAAATTTTTTTGGAATAAAAAATAAATGAAAAATTTACCTTTCTTCGAATTTGACACGTGTTTGGAAGCGAACCTTCTTTTTCTTCATTGGATCTTTCAAGTCCTTGGTAGTGATTTTGTCAACAGCAAGATCAACAGTGTATCTTGTTGGCATCAAATGATTGTGATTAAGAACCTATTACAGATAATAACAACAATATTAATTGACATGTTCCAGCAAATAGTAATAAATTTTGTAATAATAATCTTTTGTTAATAATAAAATATAAACATACTTTGACAAATGGCTTTATCTTTGATCTCTTGTGGATCTTTGCTTTGCCCATCCTCTTGTGGACCTTACGTGGGTATCTGTCGATACCAGCAACCAAAGCATGAGCATACTGCTTATCAGTAGTGCCTTCATCAAAATTTTTGACGACAATTGCCTTGCGTCCGGCGTACCGGCCACTAAGGACCAGTACCACCTTCCCTGTTTTCATAATCTTCACCATTTTCGTTTATCTGTAAATTCAATCAATTAATTAATTATTAATTATACAACAATCAAACAAATAAATACTATTTTTTCATTAACACATTTTTTTTTAACTCCAAAAAAAATTAACCTCAAAATGAAACTTCACTAATAAATCATGCTAAATTTACAAATTAAAATGTAAAAATATTGAAAAATCACAATTAAAATATTTTAAAAAAATATCCAACAATAAATAAATAATATTTTTATAATTATAAATACCTCAAATAGCTATTATTAATAATTAATTAATAAAAAAGAAAATTTCAACAAACCTCGCTGTGGACAGCTAGTAAAAGAGTTGGAAGATAAAAAATGGAAAAAGACCTTAAATTTTCGAGTCACGTGACTTTTCGATTAACATGTCGTGTAGATAAGGTCGATTTCTATAATTCTGTTTATAATTTTGTTTATGTAAAGTTGGTAGCATGTAAAAAGCTAGTGCAACGGTCGATGCGTTGGAAGAAATCAATTTGACGCGCATGCGTAATATCATTTCAACATTACACCCATAAACAACATTTTTTTGCAAGTCAGAAGAATCATCATCTAATAATTTATTAACAAAAAATAAGGTACTAAAATAATCCTTAATAATATATAAAAAATATAATATTTATAATTTATAATTATGTATATTGATGTTTAATTTTTTTAGTGTTGATTGGATTTACGTGACTTGAGCATGCGGTGACGTCATTTTTTGGGATCGTTCTCGAAGAACGCTTAAAGACAATAATGGCGGGTGGGTTAATTTGACAAAATAGAAGCCATTTTATATATTATTATAATACATACACAAAACATGTACACCACAAGCGTACATGTGTATGTGCAGTCAAATATATAAACATTTTTTGTTTTTGTTTTGTTTGATTTTTAATAATAAATAATAAATGAAAATGGTCGTTACAGATTTATACGCAAAATATAATTGTACGTATTGTCAAGAAGACATTACGGGACTACGTGTTAAATGCTTTGAATGCCAAGACTTTGATCTTTGTCTTCAGGTTAGTCGAAATTTTTATTATTATTAATAACAGAAACAGACGCCATTTGTTTATTTTGACAAATCACCGTTTGGTATTTTGATCACATGATCACACTATTTAATCATTAAATATATTCAAATTTGTTTTATTTTTTTTTCCCCAAAACACGCAGTGTTTTTCAGCTGGTGGTGAAATTGGACAACATAAAAATAATCATAAATATCAGTTTATGGTGAGTTGTAAATTTGTAATGACTAATGAGAATAATATTTATTATTTTTAATGATGATAAATATTAAATTGTTCCTATTTATATTGTTTAGGATTCTGGTACTATTAGTATTTTTACTGGACGTGGTAATTGGACAGCAAGAGAACATCTTAGATTACTTGATGCAATTGAACAATTTGGTTTTGGTAATTGGGAAGATATCAGTAAACATATAGAAACAAAAACATCAGAAGGTAAATTAATAATATAATAAAATACAATTGCGATTGTTATTAATAAATTTAAAAAAAAATTAACAGAAGCCAAAGAAGAATATATTGCCAGATATCTTGATGGTAATATTGGTAAACATACATGGCCACCAACTGATAGCTACAAGCCAAATTTAAATGATCAAACCCATTCTGATCATGGACCATTATCACCAGATTTTACATCACGACTATCACCTTTGGATATAACACCTGAAGAAGCAGCACAACTTGGTTACATGCCACAACGTGATGATTTTGAAAGAGATTATAATCATGAAGCTGAATCACTTGTTTCATCATTATTTCTCAATCCAGCTGAAGATGATGATCTTGATATTGCACTTAAACTTGCTCATGTTGATATGTATACCAATAATTTAAGAGAAAGAGCTAGAAGAAAACGTGTTGTTCGTGATTATCAATTGGTATCACAATTTTTTTCATCAACAAGAAAAGAAAGAGGATTTAAAAAAAAACAAAGCAAAGAAGAAAAGTATGCATTTATATTTTATAATATAATTTCTACTATATTTGTAATTTAATTTTCATCATTTAATATTTTTTATTTGCTTATTAATTACAGAGATTTTAGAGAAAGAATGAGAGTATTTGCACAATTTTATACAGCTCAAGAGTATGAACAATTTTTATTAAATCTTGAACGTGAACGTGAATTACGATTACGTCTATCTGAATTACATCGTTATCGTGAAAATGGAGTTACAAGACATGAAGAATGTGCACATTATGAACAAATTGTTATGCAAAATCAAGGATCAAATGACAGCACTGATCATTGGTCTGATAAAAAATCTGTAAGTAATTTGTGTCATTATATTTAACAACTATTTGGGTTTCATTAACAATGGGTGAAAGAGATTATACTGTGGCTTAACATCATCATTATATATTTCAAAATAAACATTAATCATTTATGCATTACTCTACATAATTTTCTCTCTCTTTCTCTGTATGTCTGTCTTGATAATTTTAAAAATAATATGGCAACTCGTTGAAACTCGCGTTGAAATTGTCACAGTCGCGTTTTTGATAAAAAATAATTAATAAATTTGATTAATATAATATTTTGTTTTTTTCATATTAAATAATTTAATTTAATAAGAAAAAAATAAAATAAATATTGCTTTTGCTTTTGCTGTTGACTAATTTTTGTGTTTGTGATACGTGTTGCCAGGCGTTTGTGAACAGATTGTATCAGTTTGCATTTCACTTAGGGCAGCAGTGGGCCGTCCACACCAACACTCCGCCAAGTCTCAAAAAAAAAGTAAGTTTTATCATAATTCAATAATAAAAGGTAGAAAAAATAATTTTATTTTCAATAAATGCAATTTTTTTCTTTTTTTTTTTTTTTTGTTTCAATTTTTATTAAAGTAAAAAAACAAAAAAAATTTAGTTTCTCATTATTTAAATAAATGTGGTAGGTGATATGAAAATAGTTTAATGCTATGCTGTCATTGTAATTTTAAATGAAACATTTTTTTTTTTTTTTTCTTTTTTTTTTTTTTAATTTTTGTTTCAACAGAGACGAAGAAAAAAATTACTCTTTCATAGACCGAAAGTACATGTTAAAACAAGAATTAGGAATAGCCAATCACAATCGGATGACGACTCAAGTCAATCAGTCGGTGGAGCTGGATAGCAATTTATTGTTATCAAATTATCAATCAATAAATTCATCATTGTCACAAAAATCCAGTTCATCATCGACAAAATCAGCAATTATTTCCAGTGGCATGGAAAAAAAAAGAGACATCGAGATGGAAGCTGCTGCACATTTATTAACAAAACAAGAAAAATCATTGTGTCTTCAACTGGATTTGAAACCTTCACAGTATTTAGCACAAAAAACATTACTTCTTCAAGTAAGTCAATGCAATTTACATTATTTTTAAAACAACTTATCTTACCTTAATTTAATTTACATGTATTTTTTTTGTTCATCAGGAGTATCTAAGTGGCAATAGAAAATCAAATATAGTACCACAATCTGAACCAGAAAATAAAATTCTTCATTATCTGGTAACAAATGGCTGGGTTGCGGCAAATTGAAAAATATTTGTATAAAATATTAACTCGGAATGTGACTGGTCGTATTTATTATCATATACGGGTATTTAAAAAATAATTATGAAAGTTATTAACAATAACAATCATACACGTCGCGATCACTGTGATTATAATAATTATTTAAAAAAAAACAACAAGTAAAAGACGTAGATGAATTGATAGTTTTTATCCAGTACTTAGATTTTTTTTCTCTTTCTTTTTTTATTGTTAATAATTTTAAAAATTATTATCTCACAATAATCACTTGTTTATTTATTTATTTATTTTTCATTTTTCATTTCAATACATTGCTCAATGTAATCTTCCATTGTTATGTTATTATCTGGCTTTATAAATTAATTATTATCCAAACTGGATATTATTTTGCCAAACTCAGGATCTTGTTCCGCGATATTTTAAATTCAATTTATATTTATTAATGGAACAATAGAAATATATTTATAAATACTTCCTTTAGGTATAATTAATTTTTATCATACCAATATTCAATAGTTAGATTGAAGCACAATAATAAATTTAATAAATATTTGCTGAATAAAATTAACAGCACTTATATATTTTTAGATAAATAATATATATATTCATTGAACTTTTTTTTTTTTTTTGTTTTAAACTTAGTAAACCTTCTTCTAGAAAAAAGAAATATTAACTATTTGTTTATATTTATTATTATAAATTCATTCTCAAGGACACACTTTTATTAATATATTTTTTCAATAATTGTAAATATTATTACGATCTCACGTATATCATTAAATAAATTGGAGGAATTTAGAAAAAAAACACAGTCCTTACTCAGTAGAAAAAATAAATAAAAATAAAAAACACCCACGCTTATTAATTAACTAATTGAATAATTAATTTTAAGTAGAACATAAATGAAATATCTTCAAGCCCCTCATTAATTAATTGTAAGAAAGAAAGAAAATCTTAACAATTGTAAATTATAGAAAAAAAGAGGGTCTATTGTCTGCCAATTTGTAAATAATTGTAAAGTAATGAATTAAGTAGAATGAAAAAAAAAAATTAATTAATTAAATGTCTAGTTTAATTTAAAAACAAAATGATATTATTTTTTTTTTTTCTTTATCCTCGCCTTGTTGTAAATATAATTTAGTAATTTTTTTTTAAAATTAATTAAAGAGTGTTGTAGTTGTTTAATCATGAATTGAAATAAATGTTTAATAATTGTAATCGAGATAAGACTCGGTACCTGATGAATATTTAGAAAAAAAAGTCAAATTTAAATGTAAAATTATTATAATTTTTGCGAGTAATTTAATGGGACTCATCAAGCTCTTAATCAATTGTTAATTGATTTGAAAATAAATTTATTTAATGTCAAATTTTCGTTGAAATATTTAAATAAATTTCAACAGGTAAAAAAATTATATAAAAAAAATTAAAAATCAACGGATGTATAGATTGTTCAAATAAATTCTGAAAAAAAAAAAATCTACCAATTATTTGTTTATTTATTTATTGTTAAACACAATTATCTTGTCATTTTCAAAATCCATTAGAAACATTAGAAACAAGCATGCGTCATAAAAGTATCATTGTAAGTAAAAAAAAAAAAAAATTTGTTTAAATACAAGATGCAAGTCAAGTGGAACTTTACGGAAATGCACAAGTGATTAATGACTCATCCAGGCTAATCAAATATGAATATGTTTATCAATTTTCATCACGTTTAATTCTAAAAAGGATAAACAATTTTATTGATATTCAAAGCTGTTTTTTTTTGCTATAAACGTAAACTAAAAAAAAAAGTTAATTGAATTCACTGAGATCATTTTTTTTTTTTCTACTTTTGTTTTTTGCAGTAAATTATTGCTATTATTATTAACAAGTGCAAAACAATATTAACAATGTCACAAGTCCACCGACAAATAAATAAAATCATAAAAACCAGTATGTTCAATAAAATTAAAAAATATTCCACAAATGCAATTTAAAAAAAAATGAAAAATCTACGTTTTTAGAATTTTAATGATTTTTTTTATGACCTCAAATAATTTCAGGACAATGCATTTATTATTTCCTAGTTATAAATAGTTGATTAAATTTGTTTTTTCTCTACTTTTTCTATCAAATTGAAGAAAAAAATAAAAAAAAAAAAAAAGTCTGCGTCAATTATAATTCTTTGGATCTTCAATGAGGTATATAAAGGTGAAGGTGGGAGTCATTTTGTTGACTCCAAGGAAAAAAAATTAAAATATACAATAATATTTTTCCATTTCCATGGATCAACCCCGAGGCATGGCATTGCGTAATAAAAAAATAGTGGGAAAAGTATATAAAGCTGTGACAGTTTGATTTTATTATTAATAACATCACAAACATTTTACAAGTTTAAACAACATTATCCAGGTGATAATTTATATATTATATTTATTTTATTATTTATTTAAATAACTTGATAATTTGATTATTTATTTGTTTTGTTTTTTTGTTATTTTAGCATGAAGATTGCCATTTTATTTTTGGCTGTTATGGTGGCTGTTGTAACAGCTAAACCAGCCAATCAATATACAAATAAATATGATGATATTAATCTCGATGAAATTCTT
The DNA here is from genome assembly GCF_014905175.1 of Aphidius gifuensis. Classification (NCBI taxonomy): domain Eukaryota; kingdom Metazoa; phylum Arthropoda; class Insecta; order Hymenoptera; family Braconidae; genus Aphidius; species Aphidius gifuensis. The sequence goes on along the minus strand of NC_057791.1, from coordinate 25,021,545 downwards.
GGTAATAAAAGAATATTAAACAATTATATCAAGTGTCTCTTGGAACAAGGAAGTTGTACTCCTGAGGGAACTGAATTAAAAAGTAAGTATATAAATTTTTTTGTTATATTTAATAATTACATTATTTTATAAAATTTTAAGTGCGTCTTCCTGATGCATTGGAAACTGGATGTTCAAAGTGTAATGAAAAACAAAAAGCTGGTGCTAAAAAAATGATTGAACATCTCATTAAAAATGATCGTGACAAGTGGGATAAACTCATGGAAAAATATGATCCAGAAAGTAAATATAGAACCAAGTTTGAAGATGAACTCAAAACATTGAGTGTTTCAGCTTAACTTGATCATAATATAATATAAAAAAAAAAAAATGATTATAATCAGCCAAAAGATGGTAATTCTCAAAAATATATTAAACAAAACAAAAAAATTATTCTAATAATCTTATAACTTTAATAATATTTTAAATATTAAATTTACAATAAAATAGAAATAAAAATATCATTTTAATTAGTATATTTATCTTATATTATTATTATTATTACTATTACTATTATTATTACTATTATTATTACTATTATTATTTTAAAAATAAAAATATATTTAGTCCTTGAAGTTATGCAATGAATATTAATTTATGATGATGATCAATCATGTGTCAATGACAATTGACGGTGAAATTAAAAATAAAATTATAATTAAATAATAAATAAATAAATAGAAAATGCCAGGCTATGAGAACATAAATAAATTTGGTAATTTTATTGAAAAAAAAAGTCAGCATGTATTATTAAAATATATAAAATTATGTCCAAAATTGTATCACATTTGTTTTGATCCAATTGGTGAACATAAAAAAATACGTTCATTATTTGGTTTTTTTCTTGGTTTAATATTATCAATAATATTTTACATAACAATAATCATTGATTTGGAATTTGATAAATACACAACACTTGTTCTTGGTGGAATTGTTATAATTATGTTGTCAATTGGTTGTGCATCATCAATTCAGGTTAATTTTATTTAAAAAAAAAAAACAATTGTCAAATATAAATAATTAATAATTATAATTTTTTTAAAATAATCAGGTGAGATGTATCAGCATACTGACGATACCAGTATTTTTTGGTCGTGCTGGTAGAGCCATGTTGAAAGCTCTTGTTCTTGGATATGTTATTGCTGGACCAATATTCAATTTGACATACAATGGCAAAGAAGTTGTTCGTACATTTGCCTGCTCAACTCAACTTACATATAATTTAACCAAGACACGTTTTGACTTGATGTTTAAACCTTTTCAACAGGTTCAAAATATAAATTTATATATAAACATTTTTTTTTTTTTTTTTAATTAGCTAAGGAAAAAAAAAAAAGCAGCAATTTACATTTAAATTTTCCATGCAAATATCAGCAAGTCATTAATGTTTTAATAGAAAAATTCAAATAGTCATTCAAGTATTTAAATTATTTATGAAATAAATTTGTAAAAAAAATATGTTGATGTAGTTCTAGAAATTATCTCGCGTGTGTTCCTTCATCAACAAGGTCGCAAAAGAAAAAAAAAAAAAAAAATGTTATATTTATGCTGATGATTATCGCATTATTTTTTATTTATTTTTTTTAATTTTTAAAACGAAACTATCACTCAATCAAAAAGATTGATTAATTGATTGATGTTTTTTTTATTTGTATTTTAAATTAAAAAATAAAATACATAATAAATAAATAAATAATTAATGTTATAATTTAAAAAAAAAAAAGGCAATGAAAAGTATGAAGAGTAATGCAAATGAAGTCAAGGATACTTTGGCTTCTGTACGTGACTTGATGAGCCCAATTGTTGAAGAGATTGAAGGTGAAGAAGAAATGAAAAGGCTCAAAGAGGAGAATGATTATCTTGATGCACTTCATGATGATACCAAGACAAGTGATGAGATTGCAAATAAAATACGTAGAAAAAAAAATATAAATGGTGATTCAGGACAATTGTATGAAGCTAAATACAAAGAAAAAATACAATTGAGATGTCAACAACAATTAAATCGTGGTGTTGAAAAATGCAGGTAATAATTATTATTATTATTATGATAATATTTTGTGCTTGATTAATTTTTTATTTAATATTTTTAGAGACATGTTTAGTAGTGCATATGATAAATGTGAAGAGACAGTTAGTTGGATTGCATCTTGGTTACTTTGTTGGCCAATGAAATTGACTTTTGTTTGTAACATTGTTCAAGCCTTGGGTGGAGATAGCATTTGTGATCCTGATGGTAAAGTTGATCTTGGAATTGGTCAAACATATGCCGATTTAAAGGGTAAATAAATATATTGATTATTGTATCGTACTATATTTATTTTATTAAACAAAACATTTATTATTATTATGATTATTATTTTAGAAACGAGAAATAAATTAAGTGGAGGTTTCAAAGACACGATAATGCAGTATAAAATTAAAAAACCACAATTAATAATTGATTTACGTGGTGCTGATGATACTGCAAAAGCGATAATGCATGATTTTAATGTTAGACGTCAATTATTTGACTCAATAATGACAATAATAAAACGTTGTTTGGCATTTGTATTTTTAAAAATAATCATAAGTGCACAAAATTATCATGACAGTTATTTAACTGATATTGAACATGATAATCATTACATAACAACGTATTTTCGTAAAATTGATGCTAGAAGAAAAATGAAAAATTGTGTAAATATTCTGCCACTTAAAAAAATTGAAATGTCGAAATTTGTTGATCCATACAGATTTAAACAGGGTCAAATTGAAAAAAGAAATTTAACTGGACAAACTATTAAATTAATATTGGAAATGATAACAGCAACGACATTTGTTTTGTTGGATCATTTATTTTTTGAAACACTTGATTTAATCAGGAGGCATGGTTACATTAAATACACACAGGTAAAAAATTTTAAAAAACTAAATATTTTCAATAAAATAAAATAAAATTATTTTTTTTTAATACTTTTTAATATCAGCTATATTAATTGAATTAAATTTTTTTATATTAATTATTTTTTTAAGTCAATTTTTGAATTTATATGAAAAAAAAATTATCAAATTTCTTTTTATTGATTTTATTATTAAATTTTAATTATAAATTTTATTATTTTTATTTACAAAATTGATAAATTTTATTTAATTTTTAATTAAGCTTTTTTATTAATTTAATTAATTTTTTACAGGCTGGTCATCATGATTTAAGTATTGATGTACGTGGTACAGGATTTATAGCATCAATGATACGTAATATAGTTGATAGTTTTAATATAAAAAAAAGAATAAAAATGGTTGTATCAAATAGTGCATGTTTACCACGACCAAGCAAATTACAAAATTACATATTCATTAAAATATATGGTACATATATAGCAATATGGTTTATGTTATTTTTCGGTGCTTATACACAAAGACTACGTCGTTTAATATGTTCCTATTACTATCGTAAACGTGAAAAAAGAAGAATATTATATTTATACAATGAAACACTTAGACGCAGATTGAGACATTTTCGTTTTATGAAATCACGAGTTAAATCACAAGTTAGAGCACAATTACTTGAGCGTGATATGGATCCATGGGTTGCATTGACATTGAAATTACCAAAATTATTTTCATGGTTGAGATTATTTTCATTTGCACGTTTTAAATGTCTCATTTGTGGTGAAGCTGAACCACGTCGAAATTCAAAGTACCACAAATGTTATACACCTGGATGTTTATTTATTCATTGTCCAGAATGTTGGCGTGATGTTGGTGGTATTTGTTTTGCATGTGCTGAATTACCAGATAGTGATTCAGACAGCTATGATACAAATATTCAAACATAAATTCATACCCATTCGTGTTTCAATATAATTATATAATTTTAAATCAATGTAATTTATTTATTTTTCATTATCATCATTATCTCAATTTAGATTGTCATATTTATATTATTATATTTTTCATTTCAACTTGTTAGCTGCACGAAAAAATATACCAGTAAAATTGCGAGCTAACGTATGTATATAAGACAAGCCAGTGATCAATCAAAAAGTCTGAAATAAATTTCAAGACTCTCTCTGTGAATGTGTGTCTTGATTAATAATAAAATATGAAGATTATTATTTCATTATTATATTTTATATTTTTTGCTGCTGGAATTTGTGCAGATAATAGCCAAATGTATTCTACAAAATATGATAATATTGACATTGATGAAATCATCAAAAATGATAGACTCGTTAATAATTACGTTGGATGTTTGATGGAAGAAAAATCTTGTACTCCTGATGGACTGGAACTCAAAAGTATATTTCATTATTATTTTTATTATTTTTAATTATACCATTTGTGGCAAAAAAAAAAAAAAAATAAATGAATAGAAATGATCAAGTTATTGTGAATTTTAAGTATAAAAAAATCATCATCATGATGATCATGTGTCTCTTTTATTGTTGAAATACTGAGAACTCATTTTTTACCTTTCAAATATATAAATTTATAAATTGTTGATCAATTCTTTTGGAGTTGTTTCAATATTCCACGAAGTAATATAATTTTATTTCATCTTTTTTATGTTGATTAATTTTAAATGTTTTTTTTACAGAAAATTTACCTGATGCTTTGAAAAATGATTGTGCAAGTTGTAGTGATGCACAAAAAATGATTGCTGAAAAAATGTATCATTATTTAATTGATAATAAAATTAATGATTGGATGAGACTTGAGGGTAAATATGATCCAGATGGAATCTATAGAAATCATTATCTTGGTATTGATGGATTATCAACAACAGCATCAATTTAATATTTAAAAAAATCATATAAATCTTGTTTAATTATGTTATCAAAATGTTAGCTTTTACTTTGACAGTTTTGTGTATTGAAACATTTATTTTTTCATGCAATTTATACGCTGGCTGATTTATTTATAAATAAAAATATAATTGGTTATTTAATTTATCAATGAAAATACTTGAATAACTTTATTATTATTTTTTTTTTTATTTGTTTTCAAGTTGTGATATTGTATTTCAATGAGTTGAGAATTGTGCGTATACGATGATGACTTTATCGCAATAAAAAAATGTATAAAAATAATAAAAAATAAATAACATATCAAGTTATTGAATTTCAAAACAACAAGAAGTCATTGACTATTTTAAATCTAATTATAGAATTAAAGTTATCTTTTTCATTTTAAAAAAAAAACTTGTAATATTTAAAGACCCTTGTTGAGCCGTTTGGCGCCTTTTTTTTAAGCGCAAAAAACATATTTAATTTATCAATGAATATATGAATTTAATCTGTTTTAAATTACTTAAAAATATGAATAATAAAATTTATATTATTAATAATGCACAAACATCTCCACATGTTTTGAATATATTATTTAAAAATTAAAAAAATATTTTCGAAAAAAAAATTATCTAGATGTAAGTTATTAACAATTTTTATAATGGACTAATGATTTTTTTTTTTTGTGCTCCAAAAATATCTAATTTCTTTCTACACATGTGGATAGAGCTACCTCTTTTTTTTTTTTTTTGATAATATTGTTGGAGGAAAAAAAATAATAAAAAGAAGCTAAAGCGCGTAGCGTCCTGGTTTAGGGTTACAAAAAAAAATACCAAAAAAAAAAAAAAAAAAAAAAAAAATTGTAACGTGGGTGGTCTAAAGGTATTTACGAATTTCAAGAAATCATTTATTCTCGCAGTGAATTTAAGATATATAAAAAAACAAATCACATAAAAAAAAACAACAGGAAGAAATTTATATAGAACTTGTTGAAAAAATGAAATAAAAATGAATAAAAAAATACTTGTGATGGGTCAAGAGAGGATTAAAAATTTTTTGGTCCATACAATATCAGAATAAAAAGTAAAAAAAAAAATATAATAATAAATACAAAGCAATAAACCAAGTCCAAGAACTTTTTTGTCTGTCGAAATATAAACGCTGATATTTCTACTGTTTTTTTTTTTTTTTTTCATATATTCTTTATTGTTAATTTTTTTATTTTATTTTTTTGATCAAGCTATTGGGTTTCAATGGCTTTCACTCGTCGGCTTCTCTATCCAACGATATTTCACCTTTTTCGGTTCAACATTAAACGTTCTTGATTTTTTTTTTTTTTTATATGAACCAATAAGTCATCATTAAATCAAGATTCTATACCAATCGAATTTAAATTTTTATTTTGAATAATTACTTGTTCGTATGAAATACCTTGAATGAATTATTATGACAGATATATTTTAAAAATAATAATAAATGTTATTAATTTTAAAAATTAAAAAAATTAAATTATCTTTAGAGGGGGTTTATATATTTGCCAGTGTCTGAGAGTATATCAATATATGAAGCAAACATTAATGTTGAATTAACAAAATTAACAAAAAGTTTATTGAGAAAAAAATTAATAAAATATATAGTTTAGCGATATAGCTGTACGGTGAAAACACTCGTGGCACGATTCGATGAAATCAATGGGTGTTTCGTGTTCACGTATAACCGGTAGCCAATCTCAAACTTTGATAACACAACTATTAACTATATATATAAATTTTACCGTTATTTATATTTGCAACGCACGATATCATTAAACAATTGTATAGCTAATAAAAAAAATAAAAAAATATGCTTTGAAACTGTACTTGTATTTACAAGTATTTACAAGTATTTAAAACTGGTTTCAAATATTTTTACTTTGTTTTAGTCTTTAGATGTATTTAATTAAAATCTAGTAAGCCTATTGTTTGAAATAATAATTTTTTTTTTTTTTAAACGAGTAATTTCAATACACAAATAATATAATATTCGTGGGTGAAAAATTTTCTTTGAATTTATATTATAATTAATTGAGACAATTATTTAATTGATATATTTTTATTAAAAATCAAATTATTATTTATTTTTTTCGCTTGCTAATTTATTCCACAATATTTTTAGTACAATTACAATTTTAATTTATAACAATTTATTATTTATACTTTCTATTTAAAAAAAAAAAAAAAGAATTTATAACACGTTATTTGCAGAATTGAATTAGAAAGAAAAAAAAAAAAAAATTAGAAAATCTAGGACAGTATATGCATAGATAAGTGAGTTGAAAAAAAATAAATATAAATTGTATTTTTTTGTTAATAAAAGTATATATAATATAAGAATAAAGAGTAAAAAAAAAATAAAAAAAATAGTGGGATAACTAAAAATGCAATGTTCGGTTATTAAGTTAACGAATTCGAGTGAAGGCAACTTGGGTGGCATTCGCTGTTTATGGGCCACTGCATCTGCTGAACATCTTGTGTGGTCTCATAAGGACGACTTTTATATTTATCTCCTTCTCTCTCTTTATTTTTTTTTATACTTTGATATTGTGTATTATCTATCCTTATTCACATAAACAACATTTAACTTTTATTTTTTTTTTTTTATTTTCATTTTTGATTGTTACCATTCATGGTTTTGTATATATGGTATTATTACTTAACATTTAATTTGCTACTTGAATCATAATTCATGACACTTACATTTTCATCGTGAAAATTAAATTAGTATTTTTCATTTTTTCATTTTGAAAATCAGTATAGATTAGTTATTTATTTTGAACATCACGAGATGCAGTTTATTTTTATTTATGACACTTGCATTTTCAACGTGAAAATTAAATTAATATTTGTGTATATTTAATTCAAAAAATTATCTAATAATTATTTTTTTACTTTTTTGAATTATTATTTAAATATAAAAAAATAATAAAATATATTTATTTGTCCATTTTATATTTTTTTTTGAGCATAAAAAAATCGTATATATTTTCTATTTTTTCTATGTATAAAAAGATTTTATAGAGCATTAAAAAAATAAAAAAATATAAACGTGACTGATGACTTTTTTAGCAAAGCCAATATTTTAAAATGGGAGTTTTGTGTTACAAATACAAGACAGATAGCTTTATAAACTATTGTTAAAAAATAAAAGAAAAAAAATAAAAAAATCTCCATAGCATCATACATCATGATGTTGAAGTATCATTGTTTACCTGTCAAACTCCACATATATAGATAGATAGATATATATTAACATAAAAAAATAAAAATCCATGAATTTAAAATTTACAAATATTTTATATTTAAATTAAAGTAACATTTATTACCATTTGATATTTTCATTTTTTTTTAGCTCCAATTTTCACAATAAAATTAACACTATTACCATAATTTAAAATTAATCAATAGAGTGTTAATTATTGATTTTTAATTTATAAAATATTATTTTCAAATTACAGCAAATTAATTATGTACCATCAAGATTTTCATCTTGATGGCTTGATGGCTTCATGGCTACGTCAACATAAAAAATATTACAAGACTAAAAAATGGTCCAGGAAATGAAGGTAAAAAAAAAAGAAAACTAAATAATCACAAAGATTAAAAAAAAGGAAAAAGATTACGTTGATCGATCGTCGACGTCGTCGTCGTTGTCGTTGGTCGTCTCTCGACAATGTTCATCTTTATCGTGTGGCGGGCACGAGAGGACCACACGCGTTGTGATCAGTCGCGTCAGGTTTGTTCTTCTTTTCCCTTTTTTACTCAGCATCACCACCACCACCACCCTCAACAACCATATCTCTTATCCCCTCGGCGCCTGTCGACCTGATGCCTTGCTTTGAATGGCATCAACGCAGATAAAAACTCAAAAAAAAAATAAAAAATAAACCTGGCTAAAAAAAAAACATTCAATATACGATTGAGAAAAATAATAATATATGAAAATTATATTTATAATATAGATTTAAGAATTTACATATAGATGTTTATACTATATACATTATTACAATGTTGATTGAGTTTAAGTGAGTTGATGCGAAATTATCGCTGATAATAAATAGATAGTATATATGGCTTTCAAAGAGAGCAAAGCAATGTTGTTGATGTTGTTGTTGTTAAAGAGGGCAAAAATAGAGTGAGAGAGATGAAAATAAGGTGGAAGAAGACCACCCACATTGAGGGCGCAAAGGCGATATTTAGCGGAAGGCAAATCTCAACATGGAACACCCACGTTGATTCAAAAAAGACTCGTCCAGTCGAACGTTTCTCGTTCAGGCTACCTTATTTCATGATGCTGCTATTATGCCTTATATATATACCTTCCTTCCTTTTTTTTTTTTTCATTTTTTTATTTTTATATATACATATATTCTAGTATTATATTATATATACTATAAGGTTGACTTGCTCGACACAAAATAACGCCCCAGTTCATCCATTATACATACTATACCACCAATATCAATACTTTTTTATTTTATTTTTTTCTTTATTCTTGTACCCTCAAATTTAAGCATCAAGATGAACAATCAACCCCTCTTTTGTGTAAATTTGTGTTTTACAACCATCGAAAGTTTTTATTATTGGAATAAGGGTATGCAATTTCCAAGACACAAACTTTCTGTTTTTTTTTTGTATTTTCTATTTTTCTTCTTTAGGTCATCAGGCAAAATATTGACCTGTATTTTTTTTCCTGAAAGTATCTTTCTTCTTCCTTATTTTTTTTTTTTTCATTATAAAAAGAACAGTTGTCATCGATAATAATTGTCAATTGTGGCAGTGAGATCGATAGAAATTTATTTTTGGGAGTTTTAAAATTATAAATTTAATTTGTTGTTTGATTGGGCAGTTTTTATGAAAAAAAAAAAAGTATTTAATATGATTGTTTTTTTTTTTTAATTGTTTTAATTGTGCAACTTGTTGTAATCAATTTTTTTGAGGATATTTCTCAAGTGTTTAGTCACGATTTACTGCAGAGTTTGTATTCGAATTCAAATTAAAAAATGTAAAAATAATTAATACAAAAGTTTAAAAAGACCAAAAATTATTTGCGTGAGGGCAAATACTTCTAAGCATAGAACGAGTGAAGGAATTTGAAAACTTACTTGTTCTATGCAAGGAAGTATTTGCCTTAGCATTTGTATTTTGCTTAAATAAATCCAGCGATGGTATTTCAAAAGCCTCAAAAACTGCTACAAGATGGGGCCCGAACTGAGGACCTCTAGGACCATAGACAAGATGCTTGCCAACTCAACCACAAGAGCATCACGCTATATTACGTAGTTTAATAAGGAAATATAAATGTAGCAAAGTACTAAAGCCATATATTGTTCACTAACAATTTGACTAAACTGGAAATCTTTTATTTATTAAAATAATATTTTTTAGTGTTCGGAAACAAGATTTACACAGTTTGTTTCCAAATTCAAATTGAAAAATGTAAAAATAATTACTACAGAAGTTTAAAAAGACAAAAAATTAATTGCGTGAGGGCAAATACTTCTGAGCATAGAACGAGTGAAGGAATTTGAAAGCTCACACTTGTCCTATGCAAAGAGGTATTTGCCTTATCACTTGTCAGCTACACAAAACCATGCCCAAACCAAACGTTGAAAACGACTTCAAACACAACATGATTCGATAATATGGGGCTTGAACTGAGGACTCTAGCACCGTAGGGCGAGGTGTTTGCCAACTCAACCACAAGAGCATCACGCTATATTATATAATTTAATAAGGAAATATAAATTCGATACTAAATGTATAGTACGATAAGCCATATCGTTCACTAAATAAATTGACTAAACTAACAATCTTAGATCTATTAAAATAATATTCTTTAGTGTTCGGAAACAAGATTTACACAGTTTGTTTTCAACTTCAAATTAAAAAATGTAAAATTAATTAATAATTTTAAATGAACAAAAATTAATTAAGTACATTAAGTCTAATTTAAATTTTTTTTCAAACTCAAAAAATTTATTTTGATTAATTTTCTTTTTACAAATTTTTATTTTTATAAGTTTTATTTTGATTTGAACTCGATTTATACCTGTACTATTTTTCCGCGAAATTTCAAAAGATAAAAAAAAAATATACAATTTAATACATTTATTTTTTAATCGGAAATTTATTCACAATCAACAATAATTTAAATTTATATTTACCATTCGGCAGCTTTTTAGTTGATAAAAAAAAAAAATCACAACCAATGGAAAACAATTTTTTTCATTCATAGAAATTAAATAGCAAAAAAAAGTGAATAAAAAAAAAATGCACAAGAAAAACTCAAATTTTTCTTTCTCTTTTTTATTGAAAATTTATAAATACGATATTATTTTTTATTTTTGACGTATTATTACAGGCAAATATAGGGTAATAGTAAGTCAATAACATCGGAAAAGATATCGGATTTAACTAGTATATCACATATTTATATTTATTATTATTTTATTTTTTTAAATAATTTTTTATATGTATATAACTTGAAGGTATATTGTATTATAACGACCGGACGCCTGGCGCGTATATAAACGTCTCGAGACGATTTGGCCAAAGTCTGTTTTGCAAAACGAGTTTAAATTACAACTCCCGAAGGAAATCAAATAATTACAAAACAGTCTGATGGATGTTCACTGGACTTTGATTATTATAAGGTGGTTCTTTATATTGTATATTTGCTGATCGTTGTCAGACATGAACACGTCCACTAAAATTGTATATATACACAAAATAAAATTAAAAAAATAAACATCAAGATCGCATATACATATAATATTACAACTTTGAGACTACTATTGAGCTTTTATTTATATATCAAGCAAAAATTTAAAGCCTGAGGGGCGTGCCATGGTTTGTTCGCGTGTGCTGTCATTATATATCCATCGAAAATCGAGATGAACAACACTTTAACATATATTCTCTATAGATAATAACGAGTTTAATTAATAATTTTCAATTTAAAGCGAGATGAATTGAATTGAAAATAAAAATATAAATTGGATGAAAATTATTAAGAAAAGGAGCTTTTTTTAGTTTCAAAATTTAAAAAAAGCTTCTATTAATAATAAACTAATTTTAGTTTGATTTATTTATGATTTATTCAAGTGTCATGAAGTTGCACAATCAGTTTTGTATTTATATAAAAACAAAAAAAATATACGAAAGGATAAATAAGATAATCACGTCGTATAGCAAAATAAAAAAAAAAAAACTTATCTTTGTAAAAATCATGATCACAGGATATTGTGTGTAATGCTCACAGAATACTTGAGCATAAAAAAATTAATCCTTGATTTTGAGAAAAAAAAAAAAAGGTATATATTTACCTAATTCAATCGTCTTGCAGCCACCCACACGATACAGTTAAATTATCATGTTGCAAGGCTATCACAACGATCCGTTACGGATAAGCAACACGTTGAGGGTGCGCCTTGAGAATTACTGAATTTTATGAGGTACTTAAAAAATCACCACAAAAAAACCATTGCCAAAAAAAAAAAAAACAACAACAAATAAATGTGTGGATATATTTAAAAATTTATTAAACTAGTTAATTTTCATTTAACAATAATAAAAGGAAAAAAAAAAGTATTTTCTTTTAAAGATTTTATCAAAAAAATTATTTATTAATTTTTATTTGCAACTGGAAAAAATTAACGCAATAGATATACTCAATTAAATATAATATTTTTTAAATGAAAAATAGTGGAAAAATAAAATAAAAATTAAGTAGTAAAGGTCAACGTTGAATGTGAAATTTGAAAAATAACATGTTTTTAGTTTAACATGAATTTTCACTCGTCCAACATATTATCATCATGAGTGAAAGACATAAAAGAGATAAATAAATTTTTAAAAAAATAAAAAAGAAGGGTGTGCTTGACGCGTTTGGAATGAGTGTGCTCGTGCGCGTGTTACAAACGCGTTTAAATGTACACCGGAACGTCCAGAGACCACCCAAGTTTTAACCGCGGAAGTTAAAATCCTTCAGGCCAACAATTTTATATATATATATATTATTCACATATTATTATAATATTTAAATCATTTAAATATATGCACAACTGTATTTCGAGATATATATGTTTAAAACGAAAAAAAAAAAAATAATAAGTTTTATATTATTATTAAATATTATAATTATACAAAATTGAAATAATTATTAATTTTATTTTTTTAATAATAATACATTTTTATGTAAATTAAGAAAAAATTAAATATATTTTAATTGTTCTTAAAATAACATACATCTTTTATGTATAGCTTATTTTTAGAAATGAAAAGAAAAGAAAAAAAAATAATTTGCATTTCAATTTGAAACGGTAATGATGATTTTTTTTTCACTGAAAAAAAAATTCATTCATTCATTGATTTTTACTAAGGACCTTTTTAAATTGATTTTCTTGATTTTACTCGGTTATAATGACACTTCTGAAAACTGTCAAGTCATTGCCATGTGTTCTTTTGCCGATTTTACTTTTTTACCTTTTTTTTTTTCTTTTTTCTTTGAGATTTAGAGACTGATTCGTTGGGCTAAAATGAAAAATTGCACAAACAATGTTGGTGGCATAAGGTATGCGTGTGTATGTGTGTGTGTGTTACAGTGTCACCTGGGGATTTGTGAAATTGAGCATAACGAGGGGGTCAGGGGAATTGAATTTCAGGTCATTCTATTTTTTTTTATTCTTCTTTAAAACATGTTGTTTTTTTTTTCCTTTTTTTTTTTTTTAACGTGTTCTGGGTTTTAGAAAATTTTGAAAATTGTCAGGAAAGAATATTGAAGTGGAGAGTCAACTTGTGTGGTCCAGAATTCAACGTGGGCGGTCATTTACTAACACCATTTTTAACTCCCCACTCGAATGATTATTTTTTTTTATATATTCTTTTCAAAATACAGAGAGACACAGTTAATATAAAATTATATATAAAAAAAAAAAAAATAAATAAATATATATGAACATGCTTAAATTGAAAATAAATACTTGGCTCTTTTGCTTTTTCATATATACATTATATTATACGACAAATGACGACAATAATTTGCAAATGGCTATAGAGTAACAACACGCAAACATTTTACAACAATTTATCATAATGATCCTCTTTCAAAAATTAAATATAAATAATAAATATATATATAAAAATAATTATCAAGTTATACATGACATTCTTCCAAAGAAAATTACGTTAAAATTTTAAAAAACAATCTCATTTTTTCACACCATGTTTCGAAAAAAAATAGATAATTTATTTTTCAACAAACAATAATAAAAACAAATATCAACGATGATGATGATGATGATGATGATGTAAAAAATAAATAAATAAATGATAATAATAATAATAATAATATAATTCATGTATATATAATATTGGGGAATTCTGCAAAGTCAATTCCGAAACGAATGGGGCAGCTGAAGCGTTGGTGTAACATGTTGGGTGGTCCAACATTAGTGATCCTACGCAAATATATATAGACGCAACTTGTGTATCAAACAGGTAGTAGTTGTTGGTTAGTTGTTGTTGTTGTTATTGTATACATATATAAACTTTTTAAATAAATAAAATAAACATTTATGAGTTTTTATAGATCCAGAGCCTCCAAGTCATTTACCACTATACATATTCAAATGACATATATATTATATGCACCCACACTTTTTATTTTTTTTCTTATTTTTTATATTCTTTGTATAATAGTTGATATTTTATTTGACTATTAGAACATCTACGAAATAGATACATCACTATGCCACACAAGGAAAACATGAATTTTATTTCTTTGATTTTTTTTCTTTTTCAAGATCTATTATTGTCGCGTACCTTTCGTTTGAAAAAAAAAATATATAAATAAAAAAAATGAATGATCATAGCTATAGAGGTATAATGAAAAAATACAGTAGCTCCATTTTAAAATCACGTCACTTCATGGTTCAGATAAATTGTTGGGCTTTCGTTACAGTATTAGATTTTTTTTTTTTCTATTATTTTCAAACCGTTGAATTTTTTATGCAACACTGAGATTTTGTTACGCGGTGGTATTTATCAAAAGAATAAAAAAAAAATTACATTATATTTTTTCATTTTAATTCAATAGATGTTAGCTTGAGAAATTTTTTTTTTTTTTCTTTAAATAAATTTATATCAAGTTGCATAAACAGAGCAGTATTCATGTCGAAAAAACATTATGTATACTTCAAAGAAATTGTTTTTTTTTTTTTTTTTCTGTCGGTTTTTTTTTCTTTGGAATGATTGTAAAGTCATTATGATCGTTTGTGTAAAAGCTCCCTGAATTCATTTCGGCATGTCACTGAAATTTCTTTGGTGTACTGTTAACCGGAGTGCGGAAAATTTTTAATCTATAGGCGTGTCAAAATGACCCCAGGAGATATTCTCAATTCGATTCAAACTTCAAAGTGTACATCATATGTATACAAAAAAAAAAAAAAAAAGAAAAAAAAATATAATAAACTATATTAACTAAAATATTTTAATTTAATTATATTAATACATAAGTTAATTTATTTTAAAAAATTTAAATTCATTGACGACATATCGATTAGTCGTATATTCATAAATAAAAAAAATATATTTTTACATTAAAAAGTGAAAAAAAATTTTTAAAAATTAAATAAATATTATTTATATTTTTTAATTTATCAAACAAATTTATTAACAGTTTTATTTTTTTAACTTAATTTAAAAAAAAATACCAAAACACTTCCTGAATAATTTATTTGAACCAATTGATAAAAATAAAGCAAACCCAAAATGATTTTCTATTCTCTCGTTAAATATATATTTAATTTATTTATCTCAAGAATAACGATTTCCGTTTTGTAAAAAAAAAAAAATATAGTTCGTATTGCTTTTCACGAACGAAGATCCAGTTGGACCACCGGAGTTGCAAGAGCAATTAGTAAGGCTCGAGTGGCTATGTGTATACATATATATGCGCTATTTATTTTTCTCACATGGACATTCATACATACATACATGTATATATATTAAATAGCCAATTTATATTATATATATATATATGTATAAATGTATTTCATAGCCATCATCACAGGGGCGTTGAGTGACTCTGTTTTAGAATTAATGATCAATAAGAAAACGGTGTGACGGTAACGACCGGTTTTAAGATCATTCACAAACACACACACACACACTTAAATTTGCTTGATGAATTAAACGAGTTATCAAAACATGTATTAATAATGAATAATAATAATAATCGTGAAGTTTATTTATTTATTTTTTTTATTTATTCAAATGTAATTTAGCTAGAAATCGGTAATAATATGCGCCATTATAATGAAGTACGAATTAAAATGAAGTATAAATTTTGATTATTTATATTTTGTATTTTTTTTATATTAAAAAAAAAATATCAATATATAAAAAAGTCGTTAAACAGAAGTCGACGAGGATTTTTTTATTTTTTTATTTTTGATGATGGTTGTGGGCACGCAGTGAATCGACTAAAGACATCACTTGATCTGACTCGTAGATAAAATATATCATCATGATAAAAATAAGAGACTATAGTATGTATACCAGAAGCTGGCTGTAAATGGCCATCACATCTTATTCACTCACTCACTTATTCATTCGTTTTTTATATTATATTTTTAACAAAAAATCATCCAAGTAATTTTTTATTTTTTTATAACATATACTGCACCCTCTTTGATATATATATTTTTATACTCTTTGATTTTACGAGCAGTCACTGCAAATAACAACCACTGTCTCGTTAAATATGTAAAGTTTTTTATTTTTATTATTATCTTAAGCCTTATTTTATTATTTATATATTTTTATAATTTCTTAATTTTATATATTTACAATTACTATATAAAAAAAAAATAAATAAAAGTAAATTTTTTTTCTTTAAATTACTTGGCTGTTGCTTTAAATAAAATTTTTATGTTTTTATTTTTTTATTCAAGTGATACTTTTACATTTAACAACCAATTAAATAAAAATATATTTTTTAATACTGTTAATGTTTTATTTTTTATTATAACATAAATATATTTTTTTTATTTTTCGAAATGTGATAAATGCGTCGAATGGATTTTATCGCATATATAGACAAACGCGGTTGAAATTGGCTATATAAATGTCTAGATGCTTGGAGTAGCTATATGTATATAATATATATTCAACAATTATATAGTAGTATAAAGATGTATGTATTTTATTATTAAAAAAGGTGGGTGGTCTTGTGGCTCATTTTGGGCCCCGAGGAGATCGGTTGCAAGATAGCGTCTCGTGTTCTACGCGCCCTGATGAACAGTCCTTCCATCAGCTCTAATTTTTTTTTTTTATTATTATTTTTTTTTTAATCCTCTATTCATATATATAATATAGCAATAATGCGTAAGAAAGTAGTATATGTACCGCAAGTGAGCCACACACTGTTGCAGGTATATACATTTCACGCTCGGTTTCTCAAAAAATATTTTTTTTTTTATACAATCACCGCATACACTTTTTTTTTTTTTTTCTTAGCTACTTGATATATTATTATAAGCTTTTTTTAAATAATTAAATTGAGATAGTGAGTTTGCCGGATTTTCATTTTGTCGCGCGCATTTTTTTGTAATTGTTTTTTTCATTTTTATATATTATTTTTATTATAAATATTATATGATGTTTTAATTTTTTTTTTTTTTTTCGAGAGCTACCAAGATTTGTGCTCTGTCCTTCATTAAGTAGATAGAGAGTCGGCAAAGATCAAAGCGTGTCCAAATACCGGGTGGCAAGTTTAAAGTGTCGTAAAAATTATTAACTGCTGCCAAGCGGTGCTTATCGAACGATCATGGTACAGGGACCTCGATTAAGACTCTCAAAATAAGAGATTCAACCCTGTATATCTGACAATGTGCATCATCAACCGCTGAGACCGCGACCCTTTTATACGCGCATATATTTCATCATCTCGTATATCGAATATTAAATATATTTATTTTCATTTTTCATCGAGATATTGAATTATTCATTCTGATGTTTATTTTAAAAATTAAATTTGATATAACAATAAATTTATTTTTTCATTTGGAAAATATTTCGAGTGATTTATGAATTTTTTTCGGCAAATAATTTTCTCCATAAAATATTATTAAAAAACTCCAGTGTTTTTAATCAAAAAAATTATTTGAATTTATATAAATGTTCTTAAAAAAGTAAAAAATGAAATTTTATTTCGAAAAATATTTATAGTAATATTCATTTTTTTTTAAAACAAAATAATAGAAAAAAAAAAAAAAACAAATTGGAGCATAAAATAAAACATACATACCAGACACTTTAAATGTCAAATTAAAATATTCATCTAACAATATTTCTTTGACATTTAAAAAAGCGCACTTTTAAAAAGTAAAAAAAAATTAAATCAACAAAGCAAATATGCTCTTAATTAAATCTACTTTCATCATCAAATAAAATTATTAAAAATCCATAACAACAATAATAATATAAACAAAATTAAAAAAAACCCCATGTGACAAGCAAAATATGTATATATATTATTTATTTGTCCACCCACGCGTCATCATTGCATATCATGCTCAACATCAAGTAATACGAGCACGAACTTGGTCGGCAAAAATTCTTTGTAGTACAGAGATACTGAGACCGGAAGTTGTGCCATTCATATACAAATACTCGTCGTGGCTGCGTGGCATTTTTAACGAAGTACACAATCTCATCTAAAAAAAATCTCATCACCGCAAAATAACAAATAAAAATAAATATATGCTGATAAGAGTCTATCAAAATTATTAATCATATCTCAACGAAATTAATAATAAAAAAAAAAAAGGGTAAATTATTTATTTAGCAATGAATTAATTAACAATGTTGTAAACGCCTTCCTTCGACTATTTAACTGTACAAAAAATTGCAAAGTATCATCAGCGGGTGGTTGAATGATGACGAGACAACAAATTAATGAAAAAAAAAAAAATATATGTAATTCTTTTTTTTAGATTGATTATACGATGAAAGAAATAAAAAAAGATAAAAAAAATAAGAAAGAAAATGTTATCTATTTTTTTTTTTTTTTTCATTTTAAAATGACACGTGTATTAAATTGTTTCTTGTTTCGCGTTTGTATTGGCTCGCGAAACGAGTTGGGTGGTCCCGTATTTGTACAATATATAAAACCTCATATATTTTTTTTTTCTCCAAACTCCTCCTTTCCTTTGCCATTGGCCTCCCACTATTTTACCTCTGAAAAACATACCTTTTTATTTGATATAAATGTATTTTTTTTTTTTTATTTTCAAAATTGACGAAGACACTTTCACTCGAATTTTCCATTGAAATGTCGACATGTCGGATATTATATCTCAAGAGTACTTGAATGTGTGTATATGTTAATTGAATATCTAGATATATATTCAAGTACTTTTTTTTTTTTTATACATACGATATGTTTGTAAATTCGTGAAATATATATATACAATTGTAAATATATATTGCAGTTATATTAACATATGTAAATTTATTCGAAAATACAACAATGTGTACATAAAGTATTTAGTAAATATATACTGTCTATATGTATATGTTAATAAAATTTTAAATTGTTTTTCAGAAATACATGTAATCAGATTATAAATGATCAAGCTTTTTTTTTTTCATCATAATTTAATCATTATTTATTCTGCAATGATAACAAAAGTATTTTTATACAAAAAAAAAATATTTTAAATATTTTTTGAGAAAGAAAACCAATTTATTTAAAATTTTTTAATAAAAAAATTAATAAAATTACAAGTTTATTCAAATTTACACTCCATTAAAACAATTAATTTCCATTGATGATTAATACAATACAATTAAAATAAAAAAAAATATGATAATTTTGATAAATCAACTAGCCAAAAATAGCAATTTTTATTAAGCTTATCTAAACACATCCTATATTCCTATATATATTTTTTAAATTATGTATATTTGATTTCTAATTATATTTATTATTTATACAATAAATATAATTTATGGGAATTTATAATATATTTATATAAATGTGCATGTAGGGTAAAAAATTTGTGTATTAGTTTGTCGAGTTTGTGTTGGTGTGTTGTTGCTTGAGGGGAAATGGTAGCGCATGTGTGGTCCTCTGAATGTTGTTACCTCCCTTGACTCTTAAAACTTTTAAAATACTCCATAATTTTACTCGTCTCTGGTATCCTAGCAACCAAAGACGCTCAGCATCACTTTGACCAATCAAATGGCTTCGGCTTACTTCGCGACTATTCGTTGTTTGTGACGTCATCGGTATCAGTCAGTGACGTAACTATTATAAATTTAAATTTACTCCAAAAATTATTTCAGCTTTTTTTTGGAGTTATAAAATTACTTTTTTCATGATTTTATAATAAATTTTTGAGAAAAATCATTGAAAAATTTAAAAAAAAAAAATCGACAAATGACAATAAATGCAATTATTTAATTTACAAAAAAAAAAAAAATAAATTAAATTATAAAAAAAATGAGTTGATGATTTTGGAGTATTTTTTTTTTTTCGGAGTAATTTTGTATTTTCGGTTGTAAATATATAAATGATACCCAAAAAAAGTTACGTGTTTGAATGTTGCGTGGTATTTAGTATATGTTCTCTACCTAGCACCATTATATATATTTCTCCTTTTCTCCTCCACTACTTTTTATCCATGGATGGGGTCCGTCTGATGGTTTGTGTTGTAAAAAAGTAAAGAAGTTTAACGGGTGGGATTATGGATAAAAAGTGGGGATGAATACGATCAACTATGGCCGGCATAAGTATCAAAGTTTTGCCACAAGGGTACCAAACAAATGTGACCAGAATATATTCTCTCTTGAGTCTTCAGTACGGACTTGAACGGCTCCGGGTCGTCATCAAAAAATAAATCAAAGTTCAACGAAATATAAAACAATAAACAAATAACAAATGTTATATATATTTTTTTTTTTGACATAAAAGAGTTACATGACACCCCCTTTTAAAAATTTGTTTAATATTATTTTAAAAAACAAAAATTTGTGATTAAATTCAGTAACTAAATTGTATAAATATTTATAAATAAATTAAGTAAAGAAAAAAGTCTTAATTTGTATTTATACAACTATAAATAATAAATACAAGATAAATTTCCTGTTTTTTTTTTTTATTTTTATGAATGAAACAAGTTGAAATGATCAAATAAAAAGAAAAAAATAAAAAAAATATATATTAACCGAAAATAAACAAATTAAAAAACCTTTAAATATTTATAATATTATTTAAATGTATTTAAAAAGATATGATACTGTGCTAATAACAAGTAATTGGTTGGATATACATATTTACTTAAAAAGAAAGTGTTTGAGAAGAGGATAAATAAAAATTATTATTTGAACAACTCTAGAAGGATCCAGTTGAGGATCAAGCAACAAGCAAATGCAAGCTGTGTTATAGCCCATAGTATAATAATACATATATACACAGAGAGAGAGAGACATAAAAAAGAGAAAAAAAAAAAAAAAAGTAAAATAAAAAAGAGACGTGGTGGAGGTTCCCCAAGTGTGTTTTTTGTCTCACGACCGGATCGAATACGGGCGAGAGATAGACATACATATACACCTATACACTAAATTCAGTGTTTGTTATTTTTTATATATATATATACATAGCTATATGTAGTGTCTCCTCGGTGAACTTGAGTGGTATTCTTCTCTTCTTATATACATATATGTATTCGCGTGACTACCCAATACATTTGGAATTTCGAATGCGTGTTTTCTCGCGTCTTCAAAAAACATAAATACGAAACACAGTGGAATTTCATTCGGAGCTTATATATATATATTATAAATATTTATTTATTTATTTACACACTGACACGTGGAGTTTTTTTTTGCAAGTGATTATTTATATTTGTTAATTATTAAATAATTTTCAAAGTAATTTGTGTTGTGTTGTGTTATGTGTGTGAATGAGCACATTGTGTCTGACCATTGTATTACCATTTCTACTTGAAAATATTTTATATTGTGATTTTCATAGTGATTGTTGTAATTGGTGGTAATTTTTTTTCACCATTTTAAGTGTTTGTGTTTGATGTATAAAAAAAAAATAAAATTGAATTAAAATAGAATTCAATTTTTATAATATAAAAATAAAATAATAAGTGTGTCGTGCTGGGGCAGATGTATGACGGATCATGGTTTCAGCTTCCGGTCCTACAGGGATCCTAGCGGGACGCCCATCACAAAATTATCATCATCGTCAACAACAACAAGAACAACAACAACAACAATATATGGAAAATGTCAATGATGAAGATGAAAGAATAAATAATAATGATAAAATTAAAAATGAAGAAAATAGATTACGACATGAATCGGATTTATACATCAGGCCAAGTTGGACTGATGCTGCAATTGCTCTTGATCAACTTGAAAAGGTAATTTTTTGGTATTTATAAATATACCTACATATGTATATTTATATAGTATTGATGATGATGATGATGATGTTACTTGTTGCGATGATTTTACATGACATTTTTACCATCACAAGTATATCTTTCTCTTTTTTTAAATATTTTTTTACCATTAAATTTATCAAATGGATCCCATCATCATCATCATCATGAAATATTTATCCAGTTATAAAATATTATATGCACATGTATGTATATATTTTATTAATTTATTTCTGCTAACTTTCACACACGTAGGTGGTCCATAAGACTGTCTTTTATACAAGAAATAAAATTACATCTCAATGATGTTTATTATTATTGTTATTATTTGTTAGGTGTTTATTAGAAAGAGAGTATGTGTGGCAAGATAAAATAGTCATCATTATATACCCCAAGCAAATTTTTACCTTTTGTATATTTAATTTTTTAAATGTCTCAATTCTTTACGATGATAATGGTAGTATTATTTGGTTGCTTTTGTGAAAATGTGCCGACTATTTATCGAGCGGAACAAAACGCAAAGAAATGCATGCATCTCTTTTACAGTATACCTTATTTTTATTCTTTTTTATTCTTCTTCTTCTACAGCATCATCATCACCATCATCATCATCCTCTTCTTCTTCAAATATATATAGCTTTTTTTTTTTTTCCTTTCGAATGAGACCATTCTTGGAATTTTTATTTTATATATATATATATATATTTTAAACTTTTTTTTGTTTCCCTGCTGATGGCTGGATCTGTTGGGAAATAAAGCCCTTGAATTTACGTTTAGCTAGTGTCAGTGAATTCCAAAACTTGTGTTAATAAAGACACCAATTAAAATTCCTTCTAATACTCACATCTTGAATTATTGAATTTAAAAGATAAGCTTGATAGATTAATTATCATATACTATTTATATTGTAGACTTTTCTAAATCGTTTCTTTTTTCGGCTAATTAGAAGGTAAAAGAAAAAAGGTAGACCAATTTATTTTCCTTTCGGAAAACATATATATATCTCAAGAAGACGTGAAAATTTTACAATAGCGCAAAAATTTCTTTCATCTTTTGCGTGTGGCGATTCCCATTTTTTTTTTTTTCCTCTTGATCCTTTTTCTCTCGTACTCTTCCTTTTCCTCCTCCTCCACAACATCATCATCATCATCATCATCATCATCGTAGTAGTAGTAGTCGTCGTCCTCGTCCTCGTCGTCATCGTTGCCGCGCCGCCACTGAAAATAAATTTTAAAAAATAATAATAATAATAATAAAATACCTGTCGTGTGTTGTGTGTGCGTGTGTGTGTGTTGCGAAGAAAGAAGAGAAAAGGATAAAAAGACCCAACTGACTTGGGACATCTCAATTGGCCGTCGTTGACGACTTTATCCAGCCATCAAAGAACCAAAATCTTGGCTACTGTAATTATCCTCAGTATCCTCTCATAACTTGACAACAAAAGAATTATTAAAAAATATATATAATAAATATTTAAAAATTTAAAAAAAAAAACCCTAAAATATTTCTTGATTTCACTGTCGTCTGCCTGTGTGTGTGTGTGTGTGTGTGTGTGTTATCTGGAAATTTTGCGAGATCTTTTACAAGACCACCCTGATTTGACACACGATCCTGTTATATCTCTGTAATCTTAAAAATTTTTAAATCCGTTTATTATATAAAAAAAAACCCTCGCACATTTTAAAAACTATTAAAATATGTTAATAAAATTATTAAAACATAATAACAATAAAATTTATTAAAAATATGCGCTTTTTTAAAATAATTTAATTTAAATAATAAGAGTGTTTTTATTTATTTTATTAATCAACTACTGTGTTGCATATTAATATTTAATTTAACATTTAAAATTATCACGTCTGACCTATGAAGCACCTCTTCTACTTGGCCAATCATTTTTTCCCTAAAAATAATTTAATAAAATTTATCATCGCTTTATTATTTCCGATAATATACATGTTAAAATATTAATTTATTAAATAGATAGATGATTGTCATAAAATACCATAGAGATATAATGTTACCATATAAAAAAAAAAAGAAAAAAAAAAAAATGAGGCTTACCATATTACTACCGAATTATATACCCTTTTTTCTTCATCATCATCATCATCACAAATCATATACGATTCATTCTCCTGACACTTGTGTTTAATTGACTGGAAAAATTTGTCATTTGATATGTCTGCTACCGAACTCTCAAGATACCCAAGTAGTCCTCATGTAATCCGCGTTTTCATATACATATCTTTTTTAGCTTTACATATACCTATGTCCTTTAAGTTGTTTTTTTTTTTTGTTAACATAATTTAACTAGGATAAACAAGTAGTAAAACAATGTATCTATAAAACCCATGTTTCTTTATATATTATAATATTATACTTGACCATTAAAAAAAATAAAAAAAAAAAAAAGATTAACTGTAAAAAATCTCAACACTTATCCTCGCAACCATGAAAGATTTCAAGCCCTCGAATGTCTTAATTTTGCTCTGGAGTCTGACCATCAACAGCAGCATCAACAGCAGCAGCAACATCAGCAGCAAAAAAAAAAAAAAGAGAAATACATAAAAAAGAAAAAAAACGAATGAATTTAAAAGGAATAAAAAAAGATGAAGCAAGTGAAAGAGCCTTATATCCTTTCATTCGTGTCTGACTCCTTTTCTTCCTCACTCACAGGACAGGAAAGATAGGTATTGTTGCGGGTGGTCCACCAGGCATATTGTCAGTGTGGCCACCAGGCCTGAGTGAGTGCGCAACGTTGCCGTTCTCTCGCAATATTACTGGCCTTATTTTTATATATATTTTTTCTTATTCTTGTCCTCCATAAACTCCATACATATTATTATATAAAATAACAACTTTATTTATTTTTTAAAAAATATTATTTCTTCATATGCAGTGTATGTAGCCTCCACACACACACATTATTATTTCAACTTGCAAGCCACTTAAACTACTTACTTGCTGCACGTCTTCTTGCGCATTTACTTATATATATTCAAATTATTATAATGTTTTATTTTTAGGGAAAAGCTGAGGGTCAAAGATCAGCAGTATGGATTAGAGCTAGTCTTCAAGATGAACTTAGTCAATTGGGATATTTTTTACAACGACATGCTGGAAAAGTAATATTTGTTGCTATTATTGTACTTGCAACATTTATTGTTGCTCTTAAATCTGGTCAAGTTCATACCAAGGTAGAACAACTATGGATACAAGGTAAATATATATTTTAATTTAATCTTTATAACATTAAATAAGTTGTTAAATATAACAATAATAATAATAATATCAAATATATATCTCGGTACTTTTGTGTCGTTGTGCATTAGTCGCATGTTGGGTGGGCTTATTTATACATATATATTTAGCTCGTGCGTTATTCTCAACGTCAGCGACGACCAAAAAAAAATTTTTAAACTCACAAAACTAAAGTATATAAAAAAAAAAGCACAAAAAAAGAATTTATAATTCTTAAAATTTCATTAAATTATTTGATATATATATTTCTTTTTTTTGGATAAAAGAGAAATAGAAAAAAATAAATTCTTGTGATCTATATATCATTTCTTTTGATGTTATTTTATCGTGAATTTTTATGTATAAAAATTTTTAAATGAAAAACCATATAAAGAGTAGAAAATATGGGATAAAATATGTTTTTTTTTTTTCATTTTGCTCTGGTTGTC